>NC_059200.1:25794623-26029623 GCF_020615455.1 Coregonus clupeaformis
TGAATGGCTCTATTAAATACTGCTCTTCTTCTGTTGTAATAACACCGTGCTTGTTGAGAAACAAGAACATCGAGAGAGACAGGTTATAAGCAAAGGCAAACAATGTCACAACACACACACATAAACACAACATTTGAATTGATCTTATTGTAGTAATAATTACATAACGCTCTTAAAAAATTTTTAAACATTTTGCCAAAAGTAAGTCAGACCAGCCTAAATTGCCTTACAGTAAACAATTTTAAGCTGTTTATATGAAATTACTTTTGACAAATAACCATTTTCATTATAGTAATCAACATATTGTTTTACTAATGAGTATTATTAACCAGGTTGAACGCTTTGTTCAGCACAACCACAATCATCTGTGAAATGATTGGCACCCTGAGTCAGGGCTAGATGGCTAGCCATCTAGTAACATTGCAGGCTGCAGCACATAGAACAACTAACTCACAGCTCTGCTCTGCTCTGCTCTGTGTGTTGCACTGCAGTCAGATGTAAAAACACCCCACACTCCGAAGCAATTTGATAAATCATGTTATAACAACCAATTACACCTAGAACAACGCTGTAATTACTGGGACTGGAACCAAAATACACAGCTCTCTGCCCTTGAACACCCCCTTTGTAACATAAATTGAAAAGTACTTCAGAATGTGTTTATAAAAAACATTGGCACGCTGCTTCCCTCCGTAAAACACACAATGAAACCAATTAACCAAATATGACAACTTGGCACACGCCGGCAAGAAACCCATATTTGATAAATGCCTAGCAGAGTGTGATGTCAAGATATCAAATACGTCTGGCAATTTACGAGATTAAACTACAGATACATTTCATTTTGTCCTTTTTTGGTACTATTAAAATGGTCTGAGGCGAAACAGACATAATACTAATTAAATGTATGATACTGTATGTTTGGCCGCAACAACGGTAATACATGTTTTTCTCCACATAATTGCGATTGGCACAGAGGAACAGAGCTTTCTTCTTATTCTGAGACGTTTCAAAGTAAAAGAGGGGGGATAAGAGGGGGGATATGAGGAGGGATGGGGGATAAGAGGGGGGATAAGAGGGGAGATAAGAGGGGGGTTAGGGGGAATAAGAGGAGGAATAAGAGGAGGGATGGGGGGATAAGAGGTGGGATAAGAGGAGGGATGGGGGATAAGAGGTGGGATAAGAGGAGGGATGGGGTATAAGAGGAGGGATGGGGGATAAGAGGGGGGATAAGAGGAGGGATGGGGATAAGAGGGGGGATAAGAGGAGGGATGGGGGGATAAGAGGAGGGATGGAGGGATAAGAGGAGGGATGGGGGATAAGAGGGGGGATAAGAGGAGGGATGGGGGATAAGAGGAGGGATGGGGGATAAGAGGAGGGCTGGAGGGATAAGAGGAGGGATGGGGGATTAGAGGGGGGATAAGAGGGGAGATAAGAGGGGGGGATAAGAGGGGGGTTTAGAGGGGGGATAAGGGGGGGTTAAGAGGGGGGATAAGAGGGGGGTTAGAGGGAATAAGAGGGGGATAAGAGGGGGTTAAGAGGGGACGTAAGAGTTTTTTCCAAATGCTTCCACCCCTAATTGGAGTAAACTAATGGACAACAATATTTAGGCTTCAACTCAGTGGTGAGTTTTAATGAAAACAGTCTGGCCAGTCTGTCAGTGGTGAGTTTTAATGAAGACAGTCTGGCCAGTCTGTCAGTGGTGAGTTTTAATGAAAACAGTCTGGCCAGTCTGTCAGTGGTGAGTTTTAATGAAAACAGTCTGGCCAGTCTGTCAGTGGTGAGTTTTAATGAAAACAGTCTGGCCAGTCTGTCAGTGGTGAGTTTTAATGAAAACAGTCTGGCCAGTGTGTCAGTGGTGAGTTTTAATGAAAACAGTCTGGCCAGTCTGTCAGTGGTGAGTTTTAATGAAGACAGTCTGGCCAGTCTGTCAGTGGTGAGTTTTATTGAAAACAGTCTGGCCAGTCTGTCAGTGGTGAGTTTTAATTAAGACAGTCTGGCCAGTCTATCAGTGGTGAGTTTTAATGAAGACAGTCTGTCCAGTCCATCAGCGGTGAGTTTTAACAAAGCAGTCTGGCCAGTCTGTCAGTGTGAGTTTTAATGAAGACAGTCTGGCCAGTCTGTCAGTGGTGAGTTTTAATGAAAACAGTCTGGCCAGTCTGTCAGTGGTGAGTTTTAACAAAAACAGTCTGGCCAGTCTGTTAGTCTAAGATCAACACCTTTAGGAGGAACAATACTTAAGCTTTGATTAGCTGCCTCGTTAAGGCCCCCAGAAAGCAACACAATCCCTTTCTTTATTTTTTCACTGGAGAAAGTCAAGCCCAGTTCATAACCCCCTTGTCTAGTCCCTAACCTCCAAACAGACACGTCACATAGATCTGACACTATCATATAGTCCTGGCCTAGGGCTGTGTGGAGCTATTACCATATTGCCTGCACTCATCCATCCAACCTCTAGGGGTTGATTTGGGACTGGGCATTAGTTTATCTGGGGAAACTGAAACCTGAGGAGAAGTTTGATGCGTGCCCAAAACAAGAGAGTTGGTACTGACTGTTTAGTAAACAAACAGAAAAACAGCCCTGCATGCTTACTGTCACAGTCCATTGAGAAGGATAGGTGTGGGGTACCCTATGGTGGCTGACTGGCTGGTTGGCTGGTTGGCTGGCTGGCTGGCTGGCTGGCTGGCTGGTTGGCTGGCTGTTGGCTGGCTGGCTGGCTGGCTGGTTGCTGGTGTGCTGGCTGGCTGGCTGGCTGGCTGGCTGGTTGGCTGGCTGGTTGGCTGGCTGGTTGGCTGGCTGCTGTCTGGCTGCATGTTAGGTTCTTTATAGTGGGTGGACTGGCTGGCTGGTTGGCTGACTGCCTGGTTGACTGGCTTTCTGGCTGGCTGTGACTAAAGCTCTGATGATCCTGTAGAGAGCTTTCCCCATCCGCCTTCTCCTACTATGCCCTATCCTAACAGTGTCATTGTGCCAGGTGGAGGGAGGCCAACATGCTATTTAGCAAACTACACTCTGTCTAATTCCGTAGAGCTGTGGGTTTGTCTGAGGTAAGCAGAGCAGAGCAGAGCAGAGAGACGGCATAGTATTAACTCTCTGTGACTCAGACAGAGAGAAGACTGGTCAATGGGGGCCTCCCGGCCTCCTCACAAAACAGGTCCTTGAGTACTACTCAAACACACTCAAATATACACAAATACACTCAGACATACTCAAAACTAAAGTCACAGAAACCCATGAAGGGGAGTAGGGTGGTGGTGGTTGTTCTACTTGGAAACAGAAAGATCAAGTTGTCCTCTCTTCCATCCTTTCAGCACACATTCCAATACCCTGATTGGCTACTACATACAGTAGCTTCCTTCCAACACACACCCAAACCAAACACATCCCATGGTACTCACCAAACCCTTACAGTTACTGAGCGCTACTCTGGTGGAGCTGTACTGATCGTGCAGGTATCCTACATAGTGGCAGTTCTCCACCATGTCGTGTCTCCACTCCAGGCCCTCTCTCCCCCAGTACTCCACTGTGAAATGTTTGGACACCAGGTGGGGGTTGAGGGTCAGGTTTAAGTGAAAGTGCTTTCCGTAAGCCGACAGTCTGAAGAAGAGCCGGGACTGGGCCGGGTCCTGTTCGGCGTGGTCTGTTGGCTCTGGGCCGATGGTGGTGTTGATGGCGTCTGCGGTTCGTCTCTTGCGACCGGGCCTGTGGTGTTTCACAGTGTAGCTGAGGAAGTCCCCGTTCTCGTCCACTCGCACTGGCACAGTCAGCTGGTAGTGCCGCAGGTAGGACAGGTACTCATCTTTTACAGAAAATAATGAATGGGGGGATGGAGGGACGAGCCATCGGAGGAGGAGAGACGAAGGAAGAGACAAATGAGGGGGATCTAGCCATTGCAGAATACATACAGGATACACACTATAGATAGTAGGACTCATAGAAAGTAGAATGTCAGTGTATGTCTATGGTGGAACTCAGACAGTGACAGGACATATATGACCTCACAGTGTGCCAGAGCTAGCAGGTTGTGATCTACAGTGTAGTAGGTTCATCCCTCTAAAACAATAGTGAGGTCAGGACCACCAGACGTTACAGATGTCTCACTGACTGACTGACCACTGACCATGTGCAGCAACCATGCCTACACCTGCCTCACTGCTTAGAGAAATCACTTTCTCTTAAGGAGAGCATTTCTAGTACCTAGGGAGATGTGCACAAACTCCTTTCCTGCAGTCTATTACCAAAAGCGCCCTCTAGTGGCCTCATGGGTGGAATGTTATTAATATAATTAATAAAGATTGTGGGGGTTTTTTCAACAAAGAAAATCCGGTATTTCTATGTCAAACAGTTTTGATATATTGCAATCTTCTGGGATGTATATAAAGTGTAATATTGGGATGCAAACTCAAAATGGAATACATTTCAACTCTATGTCTGACATGGTACAGGTGTCTTATTTTTTTAAAGCCCATAACCATTTGTTTGAGGTGTATCCTTTTGTTTCAAAGTAGATCTATTTAAGACTACCATGAATCACTCTGTGTGACCCTGATTTAGCCCACTGCAGTAAAAGGTTATTAAGCAATGCGCAGTCCTACCTTGTGAGTTGTGCGAAAGTCTTTGAAATTCAGAGGAAGCCATGACCACCACCAGGCTCAATATCAATATCCAAGTCAGCGTCTTCCACAAAATTTCCATCATTTAGAGAAAGGTCTGACATGGGGTTGGGGGGAGGAGGGGTAAGGGGGGTGGTTGTGCTACTGACGGACTAGGAACACACGATCAGTCCGGCGTGCCTGGCACCATAACAAGTCCATGGTTTTAGGTCCTCTGTGTGGGACCTGTTCTCACTACTTCTCCTTCTCTTCCCGTCTCATCCAGGTCTCATCCAGAGAATGTCTCAGAGACACTCAGCTTCCTCCTGAGGGCAGTTGACACTTCCAGACCTCACTGGCGTTTCCCTCTGAGCTCATGTCAGCCACTCATCATGGGCGGTGATGATGCTAGAATCCAGCAGTAGATCAGTCAGTCTCTTCAAACACATCCACTATAGATCTAGATCTATATTGGAAGTTTATCTTGACCAATCCATCTGCATACCTGTGAATACATCATTTCATAGGTAAATAAGCATACCTGCTACAAAACAACTAGTCTACTGCTTGTTACATCCTACATAGGCTAAACGTTTAATCTATAAATTACAATTAGCCATAGAGAAAAAAGATGCCAAATGACCAACAGTACACTCCATGACAGAAATACCATCCTCCAGCTGCCTGCTAAACCCGGGGCCAGGGTGTGTGTTTAAGGGTGTTTATGACACCACACCATCTCCACAGCCTAAGGAGAAGACAGCCTCTCAGACATTCAACAGCAAGTCAACAACAACAACCCATTGATCAAGTACAAAAGCAGCATGTGCTGATGTCCGCCAGCCCACTCAGTCAACACAGCACCTGTCTCTATAACAGGTTGACATCGCTATCCCACTGATGCTCTCTGCAGCCAGGAGCAAATCAACAGATCAATGTTGGTCTCAGCAAGCCCTCTGAGTGTGTGTGTGTGTGTGTGTGTGTGTGTGTGTGTGTGTGTGTGTGTGTGTGTGTGTGTGTGTGTGTGTGTGTGTGTGTGTGTGTGTGTGTGTGTTTTTGTGTGTAAATAACGCAGAAGTAAAGGTGTAATTATCATGTCATAAACATGTAATAATGCACACATTTATCCATTAACCTATCAATCAATTAATCAATCAATAAATAAATAAAATTGTATTTCAAATCACTTACGGGATATTCTTCAAGAAAGAGAAGGTCAGTCACTCACACAGCCCATAAACTGCATGCCAAACTGTTAGAACCAAGTGCAGGCGAGGTTCTACGTTTAGGTCCTAGTGAAAATGATGCGTAAATTCCACCAATCACCTCTGATCTATCGGATGTGCGTAAAGACAGTATGGGTGGGTATCTGTCTGCGGACAGAATCCATAGTGTTGGAAGCGGCGTGTTGTACCTTCTCTAAAGGCTGTGTAACCAACATAGCTGCACATATCCAGACAGCAGCGCTAAATCTACTTGGCCACTCCGTCTGACCCAGACAGTTGGCACTCGGCCCGAATACATCAGACTACACCTACCGACCGACCAACCGATCGCTCAAATAAAAACAAGTGACTTTTCACTGCTTCAGCTAATCTAGGAAATAGTGGATGCAAGTTTGCAACTTTAACCATTTAGGCTACTCGCCAAACACTGTCAGTGTTAGGAATTGTAAGTGCCTATAAGCTTTAATTTATTAATTTTTATCTATTTCTCGTTTTGTTAAAATCACAAAAGAGTTTTTCCAAAATATGTAGTCTACAATGCGAAAGACAAGTCATTGCATTTTCTGTTATTTTCTAAAGATGGATAGCCTACAGGTTTTAAAGAAGAGGAATCTGCGGTGTCTCCGTTAAACGTGCATGAGTTGTGTCTATGGAGTGCTGATAGACTACGAGCAGATAGTTACCGTCTTGATTTTCATTGGCAGCGGCAAAACCCAACTGTGGAGAGTAGAGTACAGTGTGCAGACAATAGACTTCGTCTGCACTGAGTTCCGTGGTAGCCAGATCACTTCTCTCCTCTGTCCATCTCTTCTCGGTTTATGCCATTCTCTTCTCTTTTTCTTGGACTCTCATCCCGCTACTGCAGCGGCTCGCTCCCCTTAAGAAAACAGAGTGGAGCGCAGGCTAAAATACAACTATCTTTGCAGAAAATAGTCTATGCCCAAGAATAATGACACCTAATTTATAGATTTGGTGTGTTTGCTGAGTTGTTACTTTTGGATAACGCAGGTAGTATTCTGCATAATAATAGCAAATAGTCTAGGTCTAGGACAGTGCATGCAACACAGCTAAATTGAGTTGAAGTATACCCCCCTTTAATACAGTATACCCGGTCTGGAACCATAGCCAAGTTCTGAGCTGCTTCAAATTGGCAGCTTTTTCAGGCTGGGCGGTTCAGTTTACGTCATTGCAGATGTGCCCATTCTAACCATGTGTGCGCATGTTCCGATCTATTATCACGTGCAGGGGGAGGAGGACTGGGGGGATAGAAATAGGGTTCAAGAACTATCAGCGCAAAGTGTATTATAATTGACAGTATTTGCCAACAATCACAGTAAGAAAATGTGGCATACTTAAAAAAGTATTTATTGCAACAAAGATAAACACAGGTGTAAAACAAATATTTAAAAAAATGTGTGGAGACCTAGCTAACATATAAAGTCTAGTGAAATTGGTAAGCTTTAATAGCCTGCCCTAGACTGTATTTATTCTTACCTTGGATAAGATGAAATGCACATACTACACTGACACTCCAACACACACACACACACACACACACACACACACACACACACACACACACACACACACACACACACACACACACACACACACACACACACACACACACACACTACATACGCTCACAAACACATGCATATTGACGCCACGCACACACACACACACGAACTCACACATTGACACACTTTCACACTCTTTCACACGCTTCATCTGATTATTTAACACATAACTATTTCAAGGATTGTTGCGCCATCCAGTGTTCATAAACTATATAGCAACTTTCATCCATTATTAACTTTCATCGTTAGCTCTATTAATTAATCTCAGAAATGCATCTTGTCCTCTTTATTTCGCCTATACTTATTGCCTTATTAATTTGAGGCATTTTATGTGTTCTTAGTCTGAGGTTTCCTCATTGTAGATTTTATTGAATTCCTGCCTAAATTGCAAAACTTCAGAGTTTAAATGTAAATCAGGAGAATCTTTGATCAAAGGGAATCCTCCCCCCCCCTCTCCTCTCTCTCTCTCTCTCTCTATATATATATATACAGTGAGGGAAAAAATTATTTGATCCACTGTTGATTTTGTACGTTTGCCCACTGACAAAGAAATGATCAGTCTATAATTTTAATGGTAGGTTTATTTTAACAGTGAGAGACAGAATAACAACAAAATAATCCAGAAAAACGCATGTCAAAAATGTTATAAATTGATTTGCATTTTAATGAGGGAAATAAGTATTTGACCCCCTCTCAATCAGAAAGATTTCTGGCTCCCAGGTGTCTTTTATACAGGTAATGGGCTGAGATTAGGAGCACACTCTTAAAGGGAGTGCTCCTAATCTCAGTTTGTTACCTGTATAAAAGACACCTGTCCACAGAAGCAATCAATCAATCAGATTCCAAACTCTCCACCATGGCCAAGACCAAAGAGCTCTCCAAGGATGTCAGGGACAAGATTGTAGACCTACACAAGGCTGGAATGGGCTACAAGACCATCGCCAAGCAGCTTGGTGAGAAGGTGACAACAGTTGGTGCGATTATTCGCAAATGGAAGAAACAAACTGTCAATCTCCCTCGGCCTGGGGCTCCATGCAAGATCTCATCATGAGAACGGTGAGGAATCAGCCCAGAACTACACGGGAGGATCTTGTCAATGATCTCAAGGCAGCTGGGATCATAGTCACCAAGAAAACAATTGGTAACACTCTATGCCGTAAAGGACTAAAATCCTGCAGCGCCCGCAAGGTCCCCCTGCTCAAGAAAGCACATATACAGGGCCGTCTGAAGTTTTCCAATGAACATCTGAATGATTCAGAGGAGAACTGGGTGAAAGTGTTGTGGTCAGATGAGACCAAAATCGAGCTCTTTGGCATCAACTCAACTCGCCGTGTTTGGAGGAGGAGGACTGCTGCCTATGACCCCAAGAACACCATCCCCACCGTCAAACATGGAGGTGGAAACATTATGCTTTGTGGGTGTTTTTCTGCTAAGGGCACAGGACAACTTCACCGCATCAAAGGGACGATGGACGGGGCCATGTACCGTCAAATCTTGGGTGAGAACCTCCTTCCCTCAGCCAGGGCATTGAAAATTGGTCATGGATGGGTATTCCAGCATGACAATGACCCAAAACACACAGCCAAAGCAACAAAGGAGTGGCTCAAGAAGAAGCACATTCAGGTCCTGGAGTGGCCTAGCCAGTCTCCAGACCTTAATCCCATAGAAAATCTGTGGAGGAAGCTGAAGGTTCGAGTTGCCAAACGTCAGCCTCGAAACCTTAATGACTTGGAGAAGATCTGCAAAGAGGAGTGGAACAAAATCCCTCCTGAGATGTGTGCAAACCTGGTGGCCAACTACAAGAAACGTCTGACCTCTGTGATTGCCAACAAGGGTTTTGCCACCAAGTACTAAGTCATGTTTTGCAGAGGGGTCAAATACTTATTTCCCTCATTAAAATAAAAATCAATTTATAACATTTTTGACATGTGTTTTTCTGGATTTCTTTGTTGTTATTCTGTCTCTCACTGTTCAAATAAACCTACCATTAAAATTATAGACTGATCATGTCTTTGTCAGTGGGCAAACGTACACAATCAGCAGGGGATCAAATACTTTTTTCCCTCACAGTATCTAGATCCTCTATGAGGCTAATTGAAATGCATTCCATGTGACTACCTCATGAAGCTGGTTGAGAGAATGTCAAGAGTGTGAAAGCTGTCATCAAGGCAAAGGGTGGCTATTTGAAGAATCTTAAATATAAAATATATTTTGATTTGTTTAACACTTTTTGGGTTACTACCTGATTCCATATTTACATTTACATTTACATCATTTAGCAGACGCTCTTATCCAGAGCGACTTACAAATTGGTGCATTCAACTTATGATAGCCAGTGGGACAACCACCTTTTTTTATTTTTTATGGGGGGTGGGGGAAGAATGATTATTTTATACTATTCCAGGTATTCCTTAAAGAGGTAGTGTTATTTCATAGTTTTGATGTCTTCACTATTATTCTACAATGTAGAAAATAGTAAAAATAAAGAAAAACCCTGGATTGAGTAGGTGTGTCCAAACTTTTGACTGGTACTGTAAAAAGATGTCCCCAGACTCCTCACTCAGTTTTCCACCTGCTACCACTGAGGATTCATCCTTTGGCTGAACTACCTAATACCGGTGAGTTTTACTTCACAACAAGTTACCAAATGGCTAGAAATCCTGTTTGAAGGTAGAGTAATAACTATAGCAACTGTTTTGACAATGAAGGCATTTTTCAGGTTTTATCATGGTTTCATGACAAATATGCATTTGTCATTTGTCATTTTCCATGGGTTTGACATTTTGCTTGGGCTATTGGTAGCTTTTCTTGCATGGTTTGACGGTTAGGGAATTGAAAATATTGTAATAGTACCACAATTGTAGGAACCATTTAGGAACAATAATTTAACAGAACACCTAAGAGCCTTTGTTTAGGTTGTACTGAATGATGACCTGTGCCACATTGTCTTCCATAGAGAGAGCATGGCTGTTGTAATTAACCAACCAACTAGCTACGCTCCATCAGACTTCCAGACTGGCCTCTGTGGGACATGTAAGTGGACTGAAATTCTAACTCAACTAAGAGTGGCTGTATATCTTTTTGTACATCCAGTATTTTTCTTCATTTCATGCATAACAGTGAGGTAGCAAATAGTCAACTTTTCCTTTGTTTTCTCCCTCCTGAACTGACAGGTAGTTACAGTAAAATCAAATCAAATCCAATTTTGTTTGTCACATACACATATTTAGCAGATGTTATTGCGGGTGTAGCGAAATGCTTGTGTTCCTAGCTCCAACAGCGCAGTAGTATCTAACAATTCACAACAATACACAAATCTAAAAGTAAAAGAAAGGTATTAAGAAATATATAACTATTAGGACGAGCAATGTCGGCGTGGCATTGACTAAAATACAGTAGAATAGAATACAGTATATAAAAATTAGATGAGTAAAGCAGTATGTAAACATTATTAAAGTGACTAATGTTCCATTATTAAAGTGGCCTGTGATTCCATGTCTATGTATATAGGGCAGCAGTCTCTAAGGTGCAGGGTTGAGTAACCAGGTGGTGGCCGGCTAGTGATGGCTATTTAACAGTCTGATGGCCTTGAGATGGAAGCTGTTTTTCAGTCTCTCGGTCCCAGCTTTGATGCACCTGCACTGACCTCTCCTTCTGGTAACTATACACCTATGTTGTCAATATGCAACAAATATTTCTTTGTTAATCAGAAAATAACAGGGAATGGCTAGCAGGGATGTAGCTCAGTTGGTAGAGCATGGCGTTTGCAATGCCAGAGTTGTGGGTTCGATTCCCACGGGGGGCCAGTATGAAAAAAACAACAAATAAAATGTAAGTCGCTCTGGATAAGAGCGTCTGCTAAATGACTAAAAATGTTAATAGTGACAATAGTGGTAGGTGGATCGTTTGTCCAGATCTGCAATAGGCTAACTAGAAATTATATTACACATAAAAGTATTCAAAACTGCATCAATTTTCAATATGAATCCACAAGACAAAATAGGGATAGCTGATAGGAGAGCTATCTCTCTATCTGGAGAAGCCAGAACATCGAAGGCACAGTACCAGGCCAGTCTGGCTGCATTTTTACTTCTGATACTGAATGCGCTGTCTGTTGCAAATCATCATTCTCCCAAGTCCTCCTATAATAATGTGGCCACATAGATAAACAAATATAAATCATATGATATGATAAAGAAATGATAAAGAATGATATAAAGAATGATAGTAAAAAGCTCTGAACACCTTAAATGAAAATTTGGGCAAAAAGGCAAACTCAGCTCCATCATTCATTTAATCAAATGGCTCATTCATCACAAAACCCACTGATATTTTCATTGGCAAGATTAGCAAATTTAGGCATGACATGCCAGAAATAAATACTGACACTACACATCCAAGTATAACTGATGAAATTATGAAAGACAAGCATTGTAATTTTTAATTCCGTAAAGTGAGTGTGGAAGAGGTGAAAAAAATATTGTTGTCTATCAACAATGACAAGCCACCGGGGTCTGACAACTTGGATGAAAAATTACTGAGGATAATAGCGGACGATATTGCCACTCCTATTTGCCATATCTTCAATCTAAGCCTACTAGAAAGTGTGTGCCCTCAGGCCTGGAGGGAAGCAAAAGTAATTCCGCTACCCAAGAATAGTAAAGCCCCCTTTACTGGCTCAAATAACCGACCAATCAGCCTGTTACCAACCCTTAGTAAACTTTTGGAAAAAATGGTGTTTGACCAGATACAATGCTATTTTACTGTAAACAAATTGACAACAGACTTTCAGCACGCTTATAGGGAAGGACATTCAACAAGCATGGCACTTACACAAATTACTGATGATTGGCTCAGAGAAATGGATAATAATAGCTGTTTTCTTAGACTTCAGTGCGGCTTTTGACATTATCGATCATAGTCTGCTGATGGAAAAACGTATGTGTTATGGCTTTACACCTCCTGCTATATTGTGGATAAAGAGTTACCTGTCTAACAGAACACAGAGGGTGTTCTTTAATGGAAGCCTCTCCAACATAATCCAGGTAGAATCAGGAATTTCCCAGGGCAGCTGTCTAGGCCCCTTACTTTTTTCAATCTTTACTAATGACATGCCACTGGCCTTGAGAAAAGCCAGTGTGTCTATGTATGCAGATGACTCAACACTATAAAGTGAGTGAAATGACTGCAACACTTAACAAAGAGCTGCAGTCAGAATGGGTGTCAAGGAATAAGTTAGTCCTAAATATCTCAAAAACTAAAAGCATTGAATTTGGGACAAATCATTGACTAAACCCTAAACCTCAACTAAATCTTGTAATAAATAATGTGGAAATTGAGCAAGTTGAGGTGACTAAACTGCTTGGAGTAACACTGGATTGTAAACTGTCATGGTCAAAACATGTTGATACAACAGTAGCTAAGATGAGGAGAGGTTTGTCCATAATAATGCGCTGCTCTGCCTTTTTAACAACACTATCAACAAGGCAGGTCCTCTTTGTTGCACCTGGACTACTGTTCAGTCATGTGGTCAGGTGCCACAAACAGGGACCTCGGAAAATTACAATTGGCTCAGAACAGGGCAGCACGGCTGGCCCTTAAAAGTACACAGAGAGCTAATATTAATAACATGCATGTAAATCTCTCATGGCTCAAAGTGGAGGAGAGATTGACTTCATCACTACTTGTTTTTGTAAGAAGTGTTGACATGCTGAATGCACCGAGGTGTCTGTTTAAACTACTAGAACACAGCTCGGACACCCATGCACACCCCACAAGACATGCCAACAAAGGTCTCTTCAAAATCCCCAAGTCAAGAGAAGACTATGGGAGACGCACAGTACTACATAGAGCCATGGCTACATGGAACTCTATTCCACATCAGGTAACTGATGCAAGCAGTAGAATCAGATTTTTAAAACAGATAAAAATACACCTTATGGAACAGTGGGGACTGTGAAGAGACACACACACAGGTACAGACACACATACACATGATAAGACTCTACACACACGTACACATGAATGTTGCATTGTAAATATGTGATAGTAGGGTAGTGGCCTGAGGGAACACACTTAATGTGTTGTGAAAAGTGTAATGAAATGTAATGTCATGTAATATTTTAAATTGTATATAACTGCCTTAATGTTGCTGGACCCCAGGAAGAGTAGCTGCTGCCTTGGCAGGAACTAATGGGGATCCTTAATAAATACAAATACTCCCGGCAGGCCAAGTTATTCAGGAAATTCCGAGCGGCTATTCCTTGAGAACCTAACGCTTCAATATAGCACACATTCATCCAAAATATAAATCCAGCATCTTCAAAATGGTTTGATATTAAGAAGGTTTCCATCTAGCCTTTTTATGCAAGTAAAGTAGCCTACATGTCGGATAAAAAATGTCAAGACATCATGGGAAAGCATACAGTTTATTAGGCTACAGATGAAACAAGTTATGATGAACTTCACAGGGTGGTGAAAGTGCACAGTGATTAGGTTGACACTCCTTTCAATAAATATTGATGGTCATATTCTGGTGGCATGATGATCGATGCTTGGCTGCCATTTGACCAATAAAAACAATCTCGCACTTTTGTCTATAGTAATATCATCATGTAGTAGGCTATACCTAAGCTGTAGCTGTTGGCTAGAGTGCACGTGCCCATACCAGAGTGGGCACATTCACTATAGCTACACAATATCACAATAAGTGACAGTAGGCCTACAGTTGAAAATGCGATGGAAACCCATTGAACTTAAATGGGAATTGAACCTCAAAAGTTATTTTTAAGTGCACTATGTATTTATGCACAGACTATTATCTGCAACAAGTCAACTTGATGGAAACACAACTCTGATGGGAAAATGGAGTAGTGAATAGTAGTGAACCTCTTAACTATACTGAACAAAAATATCTACACAACATGTAAAGTGTTGGTGCCATGTTTCATGAGCTGAAATAAAAAATCCCAGAAATGTTCCATAAACACAACAAGCTTATTTCTCTCAAATGTTGTGCACAAATTTGTTTACATCCCTGTTAGTTTGCATTTCTCCTTTGCCAAGATAATCCATCCACCTGACAGGTGTGGAATTCAAGAAGTTGATTAAACAGCATGATCATTAATTACACAGGTGAATTGACTGATTTCCTTATGTGAACTGTAACTCAGTAAAATCTTTGAAATTGTTGCATGTTGTGTTTATATTTTTGTTCAGTATATTTGAACCCAGGGCTGACCACAACAGATAGAACCCAGACACTGAATGAGGTTACATAGCAGTACTAAAGTTTATAACATTATAAAGCCTAGAACCACATGTTGACCTATTGTATTGACTTATTTGTGAAGTACTATGTATACTACATATATATAAATTCTATATCTATGGTATATATCTACATTTCATTATCACAATCAGACAATTTTGGCACCAGTGGATTCATTACTTACACTGGCTGAAAGAAGGCTCCATTTGACTCTGCATTTCAATACAAACAAATGGAGTGCTTTGAATGTTCTACCGTAGTAGAAGGCCCAGGACACAGTCACTGTACTAGGGAGAGGTAACTTCTACTGATCACTATCACATGTACACAGTACACCCACAGTACCATATGCACGCAATACTGTCTATGCAAAGGTGTTCCTTATGTGAGCTGATGAGGACACTGTTGTGCAGTAAGTAACAAGGCAGTCTATGTAATTGTGTTGACACCAATGCTGTTAGTATCAGCCTCCTGTCCTTTCCAAATGCTGTGAGAACAAGTTTAATAAAGGTTAGATTCAGGTTTGATTGTGGCATTTGAGGTGGAAACACAGCACATTCTAGCAAACGACAAATTACCATATTCATTTGATGGTTCCTCGCTCTCATTGTCTCTCTATCTGTCCCCCCTCTCTCTCACCATCCCCCTCTCTCTCCTAGATTGTTATGGTTATTGGTGCTTCCCATGTCTGGGCTGCTCTATCGCCAGTGATATGAATGAGTGTTGTCTGTGTGGGCCTACCATGGCCATGCGCACCATGTACCGCACCATGTACCGCACCATGTACCTCACCAGATACAGTTCCTTTCCCTTAGCTTCTACTGTAACAGTCATACGCTGCTCTAGGTCTGTTATTCTGTCACATGAAACATTCTAACCAGATGGACAGGCTCTGATGTATGTATGATGAGGCACTCCCTGCCTCTCTCCTGTCCTGGACTAAGTGTCTTGTTTGGTTTGGTGTCCAGGGCTCCCTGTGTGGGGACTTCTGTGCCATCTTGTGGTGTAGGCTGTGCTCTACCTGTCAGCTGAAGAGAGACATAGATCTACGGAAGGAGCAGGGGATCTTCTGAGCTAAGGTACAACCACAAGTCTGATAATGTTTCACAGAGCAATACATTGAGTACCCGGTAGTTCTGTGGAAACTGTAGTGGCACCATACCTGATTACGTAGCCTTAGACCTACTGACACTTTAACCTTACTGTATAAAGTCATGTTTGACTACAAGTGTAAGACAGTGAGTAATTGTAGTACTTTGTGGTATGGTACATCCTCATACAGTAGAGTAGGTAAAGCGTTTTAAAGGCAAAAAAAATAAATAAGAAAGTGTGTCGTGGTATTCATGTCCTCTAGATGGCGTCAGAGACCTGAAGAAAAAGATCTGAGATCGAATTCCGGTATCCTAAATATGTTCTTACTTTTGAGTTATATTTTCTTGATGTAAGAAATACAAAGCAATAAGTGCTTTTTACTGACCGTAATTTGTTAATATGAACGCTATTGAAATGCTAAAATGTGACATACATTGTGGCTTGATTATTCAGTAATTCCTAGAAACTGTATATCATCAGTAAAATATATTCTGAGCAGTAATATAACTCCAACACACCTCAGGCCAGGGTGAAGCACTGTACACATGTTGGTTAACCTGGTAATGATTACTATAGGCCTACTAGCTACTCAGGGTTTGTCGAAGAGATAAAGTCAGTGATAAACTATGGAAACCACATGCTTGGACAGGATGAAGCTGTAGAGCCCATTAGAGATACATTTATCATTGACTTGTCAAACGGAGCCCTACCATGCAGGTCTGTTTGAAGTGTTCCCCTCTGTTATGTGTGATCTGTGTTCCACTGAAGTTATATACTCAATAAATACACAAGTAAACTGTTTGTCCTTCTCCTGAATATTGCCTTGAAGGGACACCATAACAGCTAGCTGAATGAATCACCAGGGAGTGTGCTTGTAACAATAGAGACAAAACCAACCTGACCCAGAGAAATATTCAACATTGGTCTTCATAAGAGCTTGGATATCTGTGGTGCTACTGTTTGAGATTTTGTTTACAGACTAGAGCCAAAACTGTGTGTCACTGTTAATAGAACAGAAGGGGGACCAGAAATGAGGTCATTGAAGTTTCCCAAAACACTAATAGAGTATAGAGACATTTATTACTAGGAGAAACACACCATAGCGGACTACTGTAGTCGTCAGTATGCCTGGAAAACCCACTTTTCTCCTTCTTCTCATCATACCTTGCCTCTCAAGTAAGCATACTTCTTCACCATTGAAATGTACTTTTAGTATGTATTGTTAATGTTGTGTCACTACATCAATGCCAATGTTTTGTCCATCAGATGTGCAGGGGGCGAACTTTAAGAAGTTAATGTTTCCAGTTATTCATATTTTGATACGAAGATTTGACTAAACTAGTTTTTCTTGTGTAACTAATCATAATGGTAGATTCAAATGAATTAAAACTGTGAGGAAAGACAAAGCTCACAACATCTTTCCTTTAGCCGGCGTGCTACAACTATCCATCTGCTAGCCCCGGCCCGCTAGCACACGCAAGCCGTGGCCTCTTGCTCGCCAGTGCTGTAGGAGCCCCCGAACTACTTCCGAACTCTCCTATTGCTGTTCACCGGACCTTATGATAACTCAGCTATACAGCTGATGCCTGCTGGACTGTTCCTTTATACAGTACCGCATCCTGTTTATGTTTAGCCTCAGCCCAAACTTTGTCGCCATTACCAGCTGTTGTCTTAGCTCTCTCGAATAACACCTGTGATTGCTTTATGCGTCTCTCCCATGTCAATATGCCTTGCTTATTTCTGTTTCGGTTATTTCTTATTGTACTATTTCACTGTAGATCCCCCAGCCCAGCTCAACCTGCCTTAGATAGCTCCTTTGTCCCACCCCCCATACACGCGGAGACCGACTCAATCGGTGCCTCCAGTGATGCTATCTCTTTCATCATTACCCAACGCTTAGGTTTACTCATATCCTTCCATATCCTTGTCTGTACATAATGCCCTGAATCTATTCTACAGCGCCCGGAAATCTGCCCCTTTTTTCTCTGTACCCAACGCACTAGAAGACCAGTACTTAAAGCCTTTAGCCGTATCCTTATTCTACTCCTCCTCTGTTCATCTGGTGATGTTAACCCAGGCCCTGTAGCCCCCAGTATCACTCCAACTTCCCAGGCATTATCATTTGCTGACTTCTGTAACCATAAAAGCCTTGGTTTCTTGCACGTTAACATCCGAAGCCTCCTCCCTAAGTTTGAGTTATTCACTGTGTTAGCACACTCCGCCAACCCTGATGTTCTAGCAGTGTTTGAATCCTGGCTTAGGAAGGCCACCAAAAATTCAGACATTTCCATCCCCAACTACAACATTTTCCGTCTCGATAGAACTGCCAAAGGGGGTGGGGTTGCAATCTACTGTAGAGATAGCCTGCAGAGCTCTATCCTACTATACAGGTCTGTGCCCAAACAGTTTGAGCTTCTACTTCTAAAAATCCACCTTTCCAGAAATAAGTCTCTCACTGTTGCCGCTTGCTACAGACCCCCCTCAGCCCCGAGCTGTGCCCTGGACACCATATGTGAACTGATTGCCCCCCATCTATCCTCAGAGTTCGTACTGCTTGGTGACCTAAACTGGGATATGCTTAACACCCCGGCCAACCTACAATCTAAACTAGATGCCCTCAATCTCACACAAATTATCAACGAACCTACCAGGTACAACCCTAAATCTGTAAACATGGGCACCCTCATAGATATCATCCTGACAAATTTACCCTCTAAATACACTTCCGCTGTCTTCAACCAGGATCTCAGCGATCACTGCCTTATTGCCTGCGTCAGTAAAGGGTCCGCGGTCAAATGACCACCCCTCATCACTGTCAAACGCTCCCTAAAACACTTAAGCAAGCAGGCCTTTCTAATTGACCTGGCCCGGGTATCCTGGATGGATATTGACCTCATTCTGTCAGTAGAGGATGTCTGGTTGTTCTTTAAAAGTGCTTTCCTCTCAATCTTAAATAAGCATGCCCCATTCAAAAAATTCAGAACTAAGAACAGATATAGCCCCTGGTTCTCCTCAGACTTGACTGCCCTTGATCAGCACAAAAACATCCTGTGGCGTACTGCATTAGTATCGAACAGCCCCCGCGATATGTAACTTTTCAGGGAAGTCAGGAACCAATATACACAATCAGTTAGGAAAGCAAAGGCTAGCTTTTTCAAACAGAAATTTGCATCCTGTAGCCCTAACTCCAATTTCAACAAGCATTTTGCTACGGCTGGCCATGCTTTCCACCTGGCTACCACTACCCCGGCCACCAGCTCTGCACCCTCCGCTGCAACTTACCCCCCCCACACACAAATTCAGACAGCTGATGTTCTGAAAGAGCTGAAAAATCTGGACCCCTACAAATCAGCTGGGCTAGACAATCTGGACCCTTTCTTTCTAAAATTAGCCACCGAAATTGTCGCAACCCCTATTACTAGCCTGTTCAACCTCTCTTTCGTAATGTCTGAGATCCCCAAAGATTGGAAAGCTGCCGCGGTCATCCCCCTCTTCAAAGGGGGTGACACTCTAGATCCAAACTGTTACAGACCTATATCCATCCTGACCTGCCTTTCGAAAGTATTTGAAAGCCAAGTTAACAAACAGATCACCGACCATTTCGAATCCCACTGTACCTTCTCCGCTATGCAATCCGGTTTCCGAGCTGGTCATGGGTGCACCTCAGCCACGCTCAAGGTCCTAAACGATATTATAACCACGATCGATAAAAGACAGTACTGCGCAGCCGTCTTCATCAACCTGGCCAAGGCTTTCGACTCTGTCAACCACCTCATTCTTATTGGCAGACTAAATAGCCTTGGTTTCTCTAATGACTGCCTCGCCTGGTTCACCAACTACTTCTCAGATAGAGTTCAATGTGTCAAATCGGAGGGCCTTTTGTCTGGACCTCTGGCTGTCTCTATGGGGGTGCCACAGGGTTCAATTCTCGGGCCGACCCTATTCTGTGTATATCAATGATGTCGCTCTTGCTGCTGGTGACGCTCGGATCCACCTCTATGTGGACGACACCATTTTGTATACATCTGGCCCGAGACACTGTGTTAACAAACCTCCAAACGAGCTTCAACGCCATACAACACTCCTTCCGTAGCCTCCAACTGCTCTTAAACACTAGTAAAACGAAATGCATGCTCTTCAACCGAACACTGCTGGCACCCGCCCACCCGACTAGAATCACTACTCTCGGCGGGTCTGACCTAGAGTATGTGGACAACTACAAATACCTAGGTGTCTGGTTAGACTGTAAACTCTCCTTCCAGACTCACATTAAGCATCTCCAATCAAAAGTTAGATCTAGAATCGGCTTCCTATTTCGCAACAAAGCCTCCTTCACACATTCTGCCAAACATGCACTCGAAAAACTGACTATCCTACCGATCCTTGACTTCGGCGATGTCATTTACAAAATAGCCTCCAACACTCTACTCAGCAAATTGGATGTAGTCTATCACAGTGCCATCCGTTTTGTCACCAAAGCCCCATATACTACCCACCATTGTGACCTGTACACTCTTGTTGGCTGGCCCTCACTACATATTCGTCGCCAAACCCACTGGCTCCAGGTCATCTATAAATCACTGCTAGGCAAATCCCCGTCTTATCTTAGCTCACTGGTCACCATAGCAACACCCACCCGTACTCTGCGCTCCAGCAGGTATATCTCACTGGTCATCCTCAAAGCCAACACCTCCTTTGGCCGCCATTCCTTC
This sequence comes from Coregonus clupeaformis, assembly GCF_020615455.1. NCBI lineage: Eukaryota > Metazoa > Chordata > Actinopteri > Salmoniformes > Salmonidae > Coregonus > Coregonus clupeaformis. The sequence goes on from NC_059200.1 coordinate 25,815,096, forward strand.
CAGTTCTCTGCTAAAATCTCTGAAGCTGGAGACTATCTCCCTCACTAACTTTAAGCATTAGTTGTCAGAGCAGCTTACCGATCACTGCACCTGTACGCAGCCATTCTGAAATTAGCCCACCCAACTACCTCATCCCCATATTGTTATTTATTTTGCACCCCAGTATCTCTATTTGCACATCATATTTTGCACATTTATCATTCCAGTGTTAATTACGAAATGGTAACTATTTTTGCACTATGGCCTATTTATTTATTGCCTTACCTCCATAACTTACTACATTCGCACACACTGTATATATATTTTCTGTTGTATTTTTGACTTTGTTTTGTTTACCCCATACGTAACCCTGTGTTGTTTTTATCGCACTGCTTTGCTTTATCTTGGCCAGGTTGCAGTTGTAAATGAGAACTTGTTCTCAACTGGCTTACCTGGTTAAATAAAGGTTAAATAAAATAAAAATTCAGCAGCCTGGCTGTCCCTTTCACTTTGAGCCGGTGTATGGATCCAACGGAGTGAGTCACCAACGAGTGTGTACAACAAAGAAACACTATCAGTCATTGTTGTTATAAAACAAGTTGTTTGGATCCTGGATGCTGATTATAAAGAGGGACTGTAGATGGAAAAATACATAGCTAAATCTAGTTGTAAAGCCTTATGTTTTACAACATGCAATTAATCACCCATAGGCTATGAGTATCTCTATCCTGCTGTATTCCAATCAAACTGGTGAGAGTACAATGTAATGTATACTGACAGGGTCGAAGTAAATTGCAATTCATATTTTCTCTTGCAGAGAAACCAGGAAGAAAATACTTATTGTCAAAGATGGACCTTGCTGAAGAAGTCGGACATGGCAAATTCAGCAGTATAAACCATGGCTGAAACACAAATTGTGATGAAAAAGAGCTGATTATTCAGAATAAATAAAAAATGTACGCTGACTTATTTTTAAAACTTTTATTCATCTCTTTGTTGAAGTTGCACTCCAGGTCTGACAAAATGTTTCCAAACAAAATGTAACAAAATCGTTGTACAAGAATACAGCAACAAATGAAGTGTCGGTAGGCATTGCCTGTGTGTCTTTCACATTTCAAATTGAATCACTAAGACCTTCGTCGTGGGACATCAGTGTTTGCATTCTCTGGTTTGTATTACATTAAATCAAAGTATATATGCAACCACTGGTAACTTGATGAGCCTATGGATTCAAGTATCCATTTATTAGTCCTATAAAGATTAATGGTAAACTCAAAATATAATCCACAGCAGTCTTCTTCTGAGTAACATGCTAGAGAACCAACAGATTGGAACTTGTCTCACACTTAAATGGGCGAGAGACAGTGAGAGAGAGGGAAATAGAATGTGGGAAGGAGTGGGCAGTGTTTCCCCTACCACTACTAAGGTGGGGCGCACGGCTAAGCTCTATTAACACCCTGCCAAAATACATCAGAATTTGGCTTCAGCTGGTTTCAACTGAACAATTTCGTGTGTGCAGTCTACAGTACAGTTCGATCTTGCAAACCTTCGCACTTAGCCCAGCCACCCAGCCAAAATCTCTAAGGTAAACACTTAGGGGCTTCGTCCAAAATGGTACCCTCCATAGTGAATAGGGAGTAGGGTGCCATGTGAGATGTGCCATGGTGTGTGGGGTATTCCAGGCCAGGTGTGCCCTGGTGTGGGGGGTCATGTGGGATGTTCCAGGCCAGGGGGTGTGCCCTGGTGTGGGGGGTCATGTGGGATGTTCCGGGCCAGGGGGTGTGCCCTGGTGTGGGGGGTCATGTGGGATGTTCCGGGCCAGGGGTGTGCCCTGGTGTGGGGGGTCATGTGGGATGTTCCGGCCAGGGGGTGTGCCCTGGTGTGGGGGGTCATGTGGGATGTTCCGGCCAGGGGTGTGCCCTGGTGTGGGGGGGTCATGGGATGTTCCGGCCAGGGGGTGTGCCCTGGTGTGGGGGGTCATGTGGGATGTTCCGGGCCAGGGGGTGTGCCCTGGTGTGGGGGGTCATGTGGGATGTTCCGGGCCAGGGGGTATCAGTCAGTCTACTGGGTCATCTGAGCTTCCATGGCCTGGGCTGTCCACTCAGGAGCAGCAGCAGTGATCTTCTCCAGCAGGTTGTTCACCTGAAAACATAGAGACTGGATCTGCTTGTCCCAGGTGGGCAGGGGCTCCCGTGCTGAGAGACGGTGAGCAATGGAGAAAGAGGGAGCAAGAGAGAGGGTTAGTATCTTATTGAAAAGGAATAACAACACAATAATGTTTTAATAATAAAAAATTTAAAAAAGAGCCTAGGATTACATTAGCTAGAAAAGCAGAAACTTAAAAAGGAACCATGGAATCTTGTGCTGACAGAAAGTAACCAGGCCCTAGCCTAGAGAGAGGCATTTCATCCTCCTAGAGCTAACTGGGCAGAGGGCATAGCCTTCTGTAAATAGAGGAGTCTGGGCACAGCTAACTCCTAACTACTCACTCTCAAAGTGGACGATTCCGTCTATCTGGTCGATAAAGCCGTTCATGCGTCCCTCTGTGATCATCTGGGAGGCGATCTTCTCAGCCTGGGAACAGACACACAGGGACAGTTCACTGGCATCGCCCTGGCACACTCACACTACCAACTACTGCATAGGAACATGTCTGCAACAAGTTAATAGAACAGCCCTGGCCAGAAACAACCCTAGCCCCTTGCCCCTTGCCCCATAGCCATATTGCTTAGCGCAGTGGTTCTCAACTGGTTTTGCTTCGGGCCCCGTGTAGCTCAGTTGGTAGAGCATGACGCTTGCAACACCAGGGGGGGCCAGTATGAAAAATGTATGCACTCACTAACTGTAAGTCGCTCTGGATAAGAGTGTCTGCTAAATTACTAAAATGTAAAATGAACCAGGTTGTCTCAGTCGTGACCCAATATTCAAATCCCAATTTTTTGGGGCCAAAATGCAATCTGAAAACAAAAATGTTATGCTATATTGGGGAACAACATTCCCACCTTTTTCGTTGTCAATAAAACAAATATATAATTGAATCTAAAAATTGAATTAATGTAGGTTCATGATCATTTCTACACAATTTCTACCTGGTTGTAGTTTTGTTTCTTTACTCAGACACCAGTGACCCATCGACCCAAATTTGGCTCGCAACCCACCAGTTGAGAATCGCTGGCTTATCATACAATCCTTTCAGATCCTCATGAAGTGGGTAGGGGTTACCGGTAGATGCTAGGGGTTGTTTCTGGATCAGGCCAGTGAAACATGGTCAGATTCATTTCAGGCCAATACGAGTATGAAGTGTTGTTAGGTGCTAGTTAGTCTGTGTACATAACTACTGTAAAACTTCACCACAATACAGCCAACATGTACAGGTAACTGCCAAAATAAAGGAAACATTTGAATAAATTAAGCATACTGAACAAAAATAAACATAACATGCAACAATTTCAACGATTTTACTGAGTTACAGTTCATATAAGGAAATCAGTCAATTAAAATAAATTCATTAGGCCCTAATCTATGGTTTTCACGACTGGGCAGGGGAGCAGCCATGGGTGGGTCTGGGAGGGCATAGGCCCACCCAATGGGGAGCCAGGCCCTGCCAATCAGAATGAGTTTTCCCCCACAAAACTGGCTTTATTACAGACAGAAATACTCCTCAGTTTCATCAGCTGTCCGGGTGGCTTGTCTCAGACGATCCCATAGGTGAAGAAGCCGAAAGTAGAGGTCCTGGTCTTGGGTGGTTACACGTGGTCTGCGGTTGTGAGGCCGGTCGGACATACTGCCAAATTCTCTAAAACGACGTTGGAGGCGGCTTATGTGGCCTTTTATTGTCCCCAGCACAAGGCACACCTGCGTAATGATCATGCTGTTTAATCAGCTTCTTGATATGCCACACCTGTCAGGTGGATGGATTATCTTGTTAAGGAGAAATGCTCACTAACAGGGATGTAAACAAATTTGTGCACAACATTTGAGAGAAATACGCTTTTTGTGCCTTTGGAAAATTTCTGGGATCTTTTATTTCAGCTCATGAAACATGGGACCAAAACTTTACATGTTGCGTTTATATTTTTGTTCAGTATACAGTACCAGTCAAATCCCTGGACACAACTACTCATTCCAGGGTTTTTCTTTATTTTTACTATTTACTACATTGTAGAATAATAGTGAAGACATCAAAACTATGAAATAACACATATGGAATCATGTAGTAACCAAAAAAGTGTTAAACAAATCAAAATGGCAAGAGTGTGCAAAGCTGTCATCAAGGCAAAGAGTGGCGACTTTGAAGAATCTCAAATATATTTTGATTTGTTTAACACTTTTTTGGTTACTACATGATTATTCTAATGTAGAAAATAGTAAAAATAAAGAAAAACCCTTGAATGAGTAGGTGTGTCCAAACTTTCGACTGGTACTGTATATTTAAAGCAGGTGTTTCCACACGTGTGTTTCCTGAGTTAATTAAGAAATGAACATCCCATCATGCTTAGGGTGTATAAAAATGCCCAGTTGCCCATTGTTTTACCATGGCTAGAAGAAGAGATCTCAGTGACTTTGAAAGATTGGTCTCAAAGGAGCATAGGGGGTTTAAAGGGTATGTGTCTCAATCACCAGATCTCAATCCAATAGAATAGTTATGGGAGATTCTGGAGCGGTGCCTGAGACAGTGTTTTCCACCACCATCAACAAAACACCAAATGATGGAATTTCTTGTGGAAGAAAGTTCTCGGATCCCTCCAATAGAGTTCCAGACACTTATAGAATCTATGCTAAGGTAAATTGAAGCTGTTCTGGCCCAACACCCTATTAAGACCCTTTATGTTGTTGTTTACTTTATTTTGGCAGTTACCTGTATGTGTCAGCAGTAAAGGTATGCATTACCTACAAATTCATGTATTTTGGTCTCACCCAGCCCAATGGAGAAATGTAGTATAGCGTCTCACTCCCGTTATAATTGACTAACTCCATCCCACTTTTCAATTCAATATGTACACCAAGTCCACTGTAACTAGACATGCCGTTCACATTCTTTCAACAACAAATATCTCATAGGTTTACTCCTTATATGGACGTTGTAGCCTAGTGCATTAACACATAAACCAATGAGTAGTTCACATAGCTAACTCTACAATATTTTCAATTCAGCACAGTTGAAAAAGTAATACTGGGGAGAATAGCGACAGAAACGTTCTGTACTAGAAACACATACTGTGGGATATAAGATAGGCATGCGATGAATGACTGGGTAATAAGAATAACCTAAATATTAAAATAGGGCTCTACATTTTCACATGGTTATGAGTACTGTATCCCCAATCCCATTATCTGAAGTAGCCTAGTTCCTTAAATATGACACAATATGAGTCTTTAGAATGACAAGGACACCCTTTACGTTAACAAAAACATCAGCTTTGAGCACTTGAGATGAACAATAGGAGACTACCGGTATTATAAGGGGAGTGCACATTCCGTTCCTGTTCCCTCTGTCTTCAACCGAGAAATTGAGAGAGAGAGAGAGCGACAGAGCCAAATAAGGCTTTTATTTCACTGTATTTTAGTTCTGCATTTTTGGTTTCACACCTCATTCATTAGTAAAGTAGTGATTTTGTACCCTACCAGACTGCATCTGTAACCAGGGACCTCACCATGGAGATAATCGTCCTGCACAACAACATATATATTCAAAATTCAAGCCTTCTATGTAATGTTGCTGCTTTTAAAACTCACACTTCAACTTTCATAATAACAGACCTCAAAATATTATTGCGTTTATATTTTGGGATAAATACTGTATGTCTGTGAAAATCCCATAAAATATAAATATATATATATTTTTTTTTTTTTACTTCAACCTCCCATACTAAAAGGTTTTGGTTACGCCCTCAAACACTACATTAATCATAAATTACATCCCTAACATCTTTCCCTGAAAAGTGATTTTCTCCATCAGATAGTTAATGTCTTGAGGAATAAGATGATATGCCTACAGGCAAACTGTCACTCTTGGTAACAAATGAAAGAATAGTTTAAAACGGGCCTGATTTTCACCATTTACAAATACAATAAGTCACGGAACGCATTACCAAAACCCTAGACCTACCTACCTACACCCCTCCGGAAAAAAACGTACGCCTGTGAAAGTACTGTTGGGTCTTGTACGTTGAAATCCATCTTACCTTAGCGGGAGGGATCTCCAGAAGCGCCCCCAGCTCTTCAAACGTGATGTTGTTGTAAAGTTTGCTAGCAGACAGTAGGTTGTGTTCAATAACGGCTCTGTCCAATATGCTGGAGCCTAGAAACAGAAGCCCACAGTAATGCAGCTGAGCATATTTTCTTATTACACAGTCAATTAAATAACTAAGGACTATGGAGAGAGGCTGAGGTGGGAGACTGACCATCCCCCGTGGTGGCTTTCTGGTGGGGCATGAGCATGGCAGCAAACTCCTGCAACTGGTTCCCCCTGATTATGCGGTCCAGGTACATCTTCTCTAGGATGCCGTAGGCCGCCAGCTGCTGACAGCGCTCGTCTTTAAACAGGGTAGCTAACATACGGGAGCGCTGCTGGCCTGGAGAAAGAGAGGAGAGAGGGAAAGAGAGAGGATAGAGAGAGGATAAAAGAGAGGATAGAGAGAGGATAAAAGAGAGGATAGAGAGAGGAGAGGGAGAGAGAGAGGAGAGAGAGGATAGAGAGAGGGAGGAGAGAGAGATGATAGAGAGAGGGAGGAGAGAGAGATGATAGAGAGAGGAGAGAGGGAGGAGAGAGAGAGGTCGAGAAGGGAAAAGGAAGAGGGAGATTGAACTTTACTGTTACTACCTTGCAGTCTAAATACAGTGCAACAAAAAACTGGAGCCAAAAAAGTAATGACACAGTTAGAGTGGCTTTGACTACACGCCTTTCACGATGTCGTGACAGACAATAGACAAACCAATGTAATAACAGTGTCAGGTACCTGCTGATGCCAGGATGGTGCAGTGGAGAGCGTGTTTCAGGGCCTCTAGACGCTCGGTCTCATGGACGATGGACTTGTAGGAGAGCTCGTTGTACCTCTGAGCCGCCTCAATAAACTTCCTCCTGTAGTCCAGCACTCTGGCGTAGCACACTTTGTAGTGTACCTGTAGCTGTTCGTTGGTGGACTCGTTCTGGAGCAGAGAGGCTCTGTTGATGTAGGCCTCGGCCTGAACAGGGTCATCATCCTCCAGGTACAGACGGGCAATCTTCAGGTACGTGTCCAACTTATAGTCTACATTGTACTGCCTGAACAAGAGGACAAGAGGGTTGATTAGTTGAATCAGACGTGTTAGTGCTCAGCTAGAACCAAATTGTACACTCCCGGCGGATCGCCCAGCAATAGATTGGGAAACACTGGACTAAATTGACTTACTTCTGTCCTGTCTCCAGAGGAATGCCCACTAGAACCTGAGCAGCGTTTCTCCAGTCCTCCTCCTTCTCATAGATGGTGGATAAGTGCTGTCTGATGGAGGCCACCTGGGGGTAGACATGGGATTTAGACATAGGGTAGACATTTGTATTATTTATTTCAAACCAGTGTCTAGGCTAGATCTGGGAAACCAGGTGTGTGCACTGTGCACTTGGTGAGCAATCAAGTGCCAGACAAAAGGTCAAACCAGCAGATACTCAGGCCCCCGAGGAAATGATTACAGTACTCACCTGTTCTTCAAATGAGATGACCCTGGGCTGTATCTTCTCTAGTGTGAAGTGGTAAACTGACTTGGCTGTGCTGTCAGGAAGACTGGGTATGTTTGTGCAGAAGTCTGTCAGCAGCTGTCTAGAGATCACTAAGCTGACGTTCTCATTGACCACTGCAGGACAGGAGAGTATTACAGTTAGAAAGGATTTACAGTAATGTGATTTATGAGTAATGATTGTACAAAGGAAAAGGGGGACTTTATGTAACAGGTTAGTAAATGGTAAGCAGGACTTATTCTATCCTTTACTTTATACAGGATACGTACTTGCTTCAACGAATGCTTTTAATGATTCCAATTGTTCTGCATCTGTGAATTGGATGGCCTTCTCAAGAATCTGTCGATATCTACAATTGATAAAACAAGGGGTGTATTAGCTAGCTAGCTATCTTAAATGAGAAATTATATTCATGACTTAAGAACTGACAATTATTTTCACTAAGGCACTTTCTGAAATGACAATGGAAATGGAATAGCAAGCCTGCAATACCAAATGCAAATCAATACACACATCAAATCAAAAGCCAACTACAGTTAGCTAGCTAAATGGGTTAGCTATCTTAAGCTAGCTAGCTACATTACTAAAAGCCATAGCTAGCTGACGTTAATAAAATTAACTGTAGCTAATCGACCAGTGCACACTGTTGACAACACAATACATTTGGCAATACTTTTATCCACAGACACTGTCTAGCTAGCTAGCTAACTAATATTAGCTAACATACCGGTAGTTAGCTACATACCGGTAAAACGTCTAACTACCTATGCTAGCCGCAGTAGCTAGCTAGCATCGGCGGGCTGCTCATTGACATATTTATAATTAACTGTAAACATGACACTCAGGTCTAAAGTAATGTATATCTCCATGCATATATATTTTCATCCATTTTGGCCAATACATACTTTCCAGCGAGATCTTTGTGAGATCCGCTTGAATTCATAAGCTGTGCAAGCTCCTGTCTCACTCCAGTCGCCATTTTCTCCGACGAAGTGTCAACAACGAGAATTCTCAGCCGACAAGAGGGTATGCTGCCCACCCTACACAGGGAACGCCTAGAAGGTCCTCCAAGACTAGTAACAGATCTGTACAGCTCTCATGTTGGTCTCTAAAACTGAGTTTAGTTTGCTCTTTAGACTTTTCTGATATTACTATGAGACATTTTAATATTTGACTGTAACAGTGCAACTTCTAACAAAGTTTTACTGAATAAAAAGTTATTTTTCACGTCTGTATTTTCCAAAGAATTAGACGCCTTTTCTTCTTCTTCGATTAAGTTTAACAGCGGTTGGCATCCAATAAATGTTGCATTACCGCCACCTACTAGACTGGAGTATAACTCCCTTATACTTCGCTTTAAAAAATTAAATAAAAATACCACAAATACCCTACCATCTAACACTACACTCAAAAAAAATAAAAAAAATAATAACTACCATACTCCACTATTTAAATATATTTATTCCTACTTCAGGCCAACAGCCTGAAGGGATGCGACACCACCACTTAACTTACGTTCCATCCCTGCAGTACAGTTCATAACCATTGTTATAAATGCCAAAAATCGAATCTTACTGAAACATATATCACTGGTTGGTTTATCCCTCTGTACTGGTACAGATCTACTACTCACACCATTCCTCTCAGGATCCCTCCCCCTTGACCCATCTTCCTCTACTTTCTTCACTGCCTCAGCATATGACAACTTCTGCACTACTCTAACCCTGGAAACCTCAACCTGCCTCTCTCGCACCGGACATTTCGGATCCCCAGCCCCATGGGCACCCCTACAATTAACACATATCACTACTTTCCCCAATGCTACACATTCCTTTGTCTCATGCCCTTCTGCACACTTCTCACACCTAGGAACCTCCCTCCTACATACTGCTGCCACATACCCATAATCTTGACACCTGTAACAACGTAACGTATTCGGCACAAAAGCTTGTACCGGATAACTTATATATCCTCACATCACTTTGTCGGGCAAAGTCTCAACATCAAAATTCAAAAGAACAGACAATGACTCTTCTGTTTCTCCACTCACGCCACCCTGTCTGCATCGCACCAAACGACGAGCATCACAAAAACGGGGAATCTTCCCCTTCAGTTGGTCAGCTTTCACATTTACCGCTACCGCAGTAATCACGCATTCCAATGGCGCCCTTTTCTTGAGAGCAAAACAATTCACATTTCTTGCCCCCATTTGTTTAACACGGAGCGCCTGCTCCCTCTGACCAGCAGAAACACAAACAATTATCACCAGACCACTTCTGGTTACCCTCACTGATTTCACAGCACCCAACTCTGTTTTCACCAACCCTGAAACCACAAATGGATCAGCCAAAAGGCAAGGGTCCACTTTTTCCAAAAACTTCACTCCTACTGTCACAGACTCATCTTTATCCTGACCCTCGGTGCAAACCTCGGGCTCCGAGAACTTCACCACAGCTACCACCTCCAATACTTTGCCCTCATTCACTTCCATTTCTCCCCCTGTCTTCAACTCACTCTGTTTACACTTTCTACCATTCTTCTTTAACAAACCATCTCCCTTTTCCCGCCATTTTTAACCGACTCAAGTTCACCCTCTTCCTCCCTCTCTCTCTTAGACCTCCTCTGCCTCTCTTTTTCCTTCCATTCCTCCTCCGTATTCCAAGTATAAGTCTCCTTATGATAGTACTGCACTTCTCCTGACATACATCAAGTTCTTGCCTTGTCTAGGGACGACATTTCTCCTCCGACTCCCCCTACTCTTCCGATTTCCCCCACGTCCAATATGATAAATTGTACTGATTTCTTTGTCATGTAGACCCTCAAACACTGAAGTCAGACATGTTTGTTTTCATGTGACGCGACTCAATCCCACTATGACCTACCTAATTGGACTCCTGTGCCTTGTCACATTTTTTATGCTTTGGCAGCTGTCATTATTTTCTCATGTTAACACAGGTGTGATTTAACACAACACACCTTAGATGTAGCCCATACAGTACCTGAACAACTAAATGGCAGACATGAGAAAAGAATGACTGCATGCCAAAACATAAACAATGTGACAAGGCACAACAAGAGTCTAATTGCCAGCTGAAAGGTAAAAGGTTAGCTCTTAGGTTATGTCCCAAATGGTACCCTATTCCCTATGTAGTACACTAATTTTGACCAGGTCAAAAGCAGTGCACTTTATAGAGAATAGAGTTCTATTTGGGACAGACCCTTAGATCAAATCAAATCAAATCTAATCAAAATGTATTTGTCACATGTGCTGAATACAACCGTGAAATGCTTACTTACAAGCCCTTAACCAACAATGCAGTTTTAAGTTAAGAAAATATTTACTAAATACATTTTAAAAAAGTAACACAATATAATAACAATACCGAGCCTATATACAGGGGGTACCGGTACCGAGTCAATGTGCGGGGCTACAGGTTGGTTGTGGTAATTGAGGTAATATGTACATGTAGGTAGGGGTAAAGTGACTATGCATAGATAATAAACAGCGTGTAGCAGCAGCGTAAAAAAAGGGGGGGGTCAATGCAAATAGTCTGGGTAGCCATTTGATTAACTGTTCAGCAGTCTTATGGCTTGGGGGTAGAAGCTGTTAAGGAGCCTTTTGGACCTAGACTTCGCACTCCGGTACCGCTTGCTGTGCGGTAGCAGAGAGAACAGTCTATGACTTGGGTAGTTGAAGTCCTTGAAAATTTTTAGGGCCTTCCTTAGATGAAGTAGAACAAATGAGGGGCATCTATGGACAATATCATCATCATCATCATCATCATCATCATCTATCATCATCATCATCATCATCATAATTCATAATGCCTCAGGAAGGGTCATATTTTTTAACAAGAACACATGTATTGCATTACAGTATACAGTGCACTTGACTAGCAACAACAATAGTTTGAATTTGACCAAAGCATCTTCCAGGTGTTCTTTCTGTGAAAATGTCTTGTTGCATTTCAGCAGAATACTGATTTTAAAAAAAATTCACATCTACATTTGAACACCCTCCTCATTCCCTGTATTGTCTGTGTTTTCTAAAGAAACGTTGCATACTAGTATGGACGGACAAAATACATGCCTATGTGAACCCTATGTGCCCTGGTCAAAGGTTTTTCACTATATAAAGGGAATAGGGTGCCTGCCTGTATATAGCCTCATTATGTTTATTTTATTGTGTTATGTTATTGTGTTACTGTTGTCTTTGTTCATTTTTATACTTTTTAACTGCATTTTGGGGAAAGGGCTCTTAAGTAAGCATTTCACTGTAAAGTCTACACTTGTGGTATTCGGCGCATGTGACAAATACAATTTGTTTTGATTTGAGACGCGGCCCATCTCTTTATCTCTGTCACAGTAGCAGTGTGGTACAGAGAGCCTGGAAGACCATGAGGACAGAGGCCCCAGGGCCCCAGCCTGGGAACGTTAAAGATGGTGTTTAGCCTATACCGAATTCAGTGTTTTGAGATTTAATCAATTACATTAAGACTACTGTATGTATGTACATGTTGTTACATCAGTGGTTAAATGTGACCAAATAAGTAATGATTGATTTATATTCAAAATCGTTGTTTTTGTGAACTGTACAGCCTTGCTGATCTACAGGTAACTGGCAAAGGGCCTTAATAGCGCGTTGGGCAACATGAGCCGCCAGAACAGCTTCAATGCTCCTTTGAGACCCCTCTTTCAAAGTCACTGAGATCTCTTCTTGTAGCCATGGTAGCCAAATTGAAAATAATGGGCAACTGTGCATTTTTATACATGAGCCTAAGCATGATGGGATGTTAATTACTTAATTAACTACGAAACCACACTTGTGCCGAAGCACCAGGTTACCCCGGTGGGAGGACTTTGCACAGGCTAAAAATGTTTATTTGTCACATGTGCCGTAAACAACAAGTGTAGACTAACAGTGAAATGCTTAATTACGGGCCCTTCCCAACAATGCACAAAGAACAATTGAGAAATAATAGAAAAATAATAACTCATGTAATAAATACACAACGAGTAATGATAACTTGGCTATATACACCGGGTACCAGTACCGAGTCAAAAATCAAATCAAATTGTATTCGTCACATGCTTCGTAAACAACAGGTGTAGACTAACAGTGAAATACTGTACTTTCTTACGGGCCCTTCGCAACAATGCAGATAGAAAGAAAATAGAGAAATAATAGAAAAGTAATAACACGTAATAATAAATTGTATAATAAATACACAATGAGTAACGATAACTTCGCTATATACACGGGGTAGCGGTACCAAGTCGATGTGCTGGGGTACGTGGTAATTGAGGTAGATATGTACATATAACTAGGAATAGGGTGACTATGCAACAGGATAGCTAATAAACAGTAGCAGCAGCGTATGTGATGAGTCAAAAAAGTTAGTGCAAAAAGGGTAAATGCAGATAGTCCGGGTAGCTATTTGGTTAACTATTTAACTAACTATTTAGCAGTAATATGACTTGGGGGTAGAAGCAATTTATAGTCCTGTTAGTTCCAGACATGGTGCATTGGTACTGCTTGCCGTGCGGTAGCAGAGAGAACAGTCTATGACTTGGGTGGCTGGAGTCTTTGATCATTTTTAGAGCCTTCCTCTGACACTGCCTGGTATAGAGGTCCTGGATGGCAGGGAGCTCGGCCCCAGTGATGTACAGGGCCGTAGGCACTACATTCTGTAACGCCTTGTAGTCGTATGCCAAGCAGTTGCCATACCAAGCGGTGATGCAGCTAGTCAAGATGCTCTCAATGGTGTAGCTGTATAACTTTTTGAGGATCTGAGAGCCCATGCCTAATCTTTTCAGCCTCCTGAAGGGGAAAGAGGCGTTGTTGTACCTTCTTCAAGATTGTGTGGGTGTGTGTGGACGATGATAATTCCTTAGTGATGTGGACACTGAGGAATTTGTTAATTATACGACCACCCTACCTTAAATTATTGGGCTGGAGTTACTGTAATTATGTATTCCGTACTGTCTAATTAGCATATTAACTCACAATTTGCATAATACGCATATTCATTTAATACATTTTACTTGTATATGAATCATCTCTATGTTGTACATCAGCCCTGAAGATGTCATAACAATATGACCACCCTATCTGGAAATATTGGACAAAAAGTGTTGAATTTAAGATTACAGACAGGTGATTAGGTGCCTTATTGATAACGGATTATCATTGACCTGTCTGCAACCTTTTTGACCTTTTCCGATCACTTCAAAAATAATCTCAGCAATGGTAAATCCTATCCACATGAAATAAAGTGTTCCGTGTTCCCGAGAAACTGCTCTATAACATGGAATACAAAGTATCCCACTGGGCCCACTGGGCACACACTGGTTGAATCAATGTTTTTTTCATGTCAGTTAAATGACGTTGAACCAACGTGGAATAGACCTTGTACTATTTTCTACATTGTAGAATAAGGGTGGCTATTTGAAGATTCTGAAATATAAAATATACTTTGATTTGTTTAACACTTTTTTGTTTACTACATGATTCCATATGTGTTATTTCATAGTTTTGATGTCTTCACTATTATTGTATAATGTAAAAAATAGTAAAAATAAAGAAAACACCTTGAATGAGTAGGTGTGTCCAAACTTTTGACTGGTAGTGTATATAAACCCTGAATTGCTGATGTTATGTTTTGGCTTTGGAGCCAACAGCACTCCCTAGTAAGAGCAGTTCATGTTTCAAGGACAAAAATTATACTTACATATTTTCTATTTTTTTTTTCATGTTTAGCTCACATAATATCATTTAAAAGTATGCATTAAGGTGTCTGTAGTATAATAATTGTGGCAAAAACGAATGTAGACATTAATAAATTATGGAGGCACGGTGGCTTCAACACAGCGCCCCCTAATAGTAATATAGTGTATATATAAATCATTAGGTGCACCGCGGCTCAGGTTAATACAATTTGCCTCGCTCTGTATCCCTGATTTACTCAAGTGTTTCCTTTATTTTGTCAGTTACCTGTAGCTCGTTGTGTAGATCTATCACACGCTGAGAGCGAGGCCGGAAGTAGTTCGTTCAATGACGCGCCATGTGGTTGTCAAGGAGTGCGTGACATTATTATGGGATGTTAGGGGTGAAATGGCGATCGGCGCGGTATTTTGAACAATCGTCTGCGTTTCTCCGTCTGTACGGAGCGGCGAAGGAGTATGTGCGTTAAGGCGTTTCGAGACACTAAAATCATTGCTTCAAGGGGAAAAAACAAACCACGTAAGAATCTGTTTGCTGTGTGAAAGGGGCAATACTTTTTGTTACTGCTGGCTATGCTTGCTAACTAGCTAGATAACGTTAACAGCTGATGATATCCATTTGGCCAGTTAGCAGACAGCTAGCTAGCAGCATAGGAAGATACAAAATATAGTAACGTTACAGTCAGTAGTTATGTACTCAGAAACTGTGGAAATACCTTATTCTAACTAGCTAACGTAGTTTAGTACTGTTATAGGATTCATGTTGTTGGAGCGATATGAAGACGTTGGAAAATATTCATTAACTTTATTCACCATTCATTCAGATAAAGTCCACTGTAGCTCTGTTGGTAGAGCATGGCGCTTGCAACGCCAGAGTTGTGGGTTCGTTTCCCACGGGGGGCCAGTATGAAAATGTATGCACTCACAAACTGTAAGTCGCTCTTGATAAGAGCGTCTGCTAAATGACTAAAATGTAAAAAATGTAAAATAAAGGAAACTATTATCAACGTTGCATAGATTTCATAGCTAATTATTATTTTGTTGATGTTTGAGAGATACATTGATTATTCAGCCTGTAACTTTGTGTGATTATAATGACATCAAATTAATTGCAAATTCAGCCCTCTAGTTTGTTTCCAGCACCCCGACAGATGGACAGCAATTTCTGATTTTGCTAGGCCAGTTTGCCATCAGGGCCTGTCATTGTTTAGCTTTCAGGGGTTAATGCTACTGTAGTAATCCTGTCTATTCAATGTTGGCTAGACGGGGGAAAAAATACCTTCATAGTCTAGTCTGTGTGTCTGCTTTGTGAAATGGCTTGAAAGCAGCTGGGGCTTTGATGGTCAAATAGTCAGATGATTACGTCGAGGGTTCCTCTCAAGGTTTCGTTCTTCCAAAGGGAAGTCATATCCCCATTTTATTTAGGTCTCTGGGTGTTTGTTCTGTGACAAACGACTGTATTAAGCGTTGTTCTAATGAATGTGCTTATTTTACATTTGAATAGGTTTACCAAAAACACAAAATATCAGTTCACCAGTTGTTTACAAATGTGGACATTTGAGAGAATTTAGATGTATTATTCGTGACGTTATTTACGTAAGTTGTATAGTTCTACACAGAGTATCATGCAAGTATTTGCAGGTTCATATGGCCTGTTACAGTAGGTGACAAAAGGCGGAGTACTCTTAATATTATTACTGTGTTGCACTACCAGGTAATCTATTGCAAACTGTGCCCCCATTACTTCATTGGTAAACAAGATTCCTGACATGGGCGTTCATATCTATTGCTCTTTCTTCCTCTCATCTCTTTAGTTGAACTCATGACGAGGTGAAAATGGCGGATATTTCGAAATCCAACCCGGCCTGAAAATATAGAAATGTAGCTAGCAAACTATAGCTGGTCGTTTTCACAGTGCTGTCCCTGTCACAAATTCATGATTTTGACAGGCTGCTTGATAGTTGAGAAAACAACAAGCAGGGCCGATCATATATCCTATCGAAAATGGAGGGGATTAACATCGACCCCCCCTCCCCCTCCCCATAGTTTTTCAACTTGTATAGTATCCTATCTGTCTTATTTTGCGTATGGCGGAGGTAGGACAAATATTTATTTTCTGGGATGTCCAAAGCGGCCTAGCAAGGCTAGCTAACCAGCTATCTACACCTCCGCTATGCAATCCATGACATGTTAGCTAAACTATTTAATTTGCACCGTTCGAGATTAGGCGGATTTTGTTGCAAAGTCATCTTTTTATCTAGTTGTGTTGCAATCAAAGTTAGGATCATAATGTCGTTGCATAAACAAATGTTGTTATTGTTCTTGGTGGCTAGCTAAACTAACGTTAGCGTATTCAACGTCGTGAGTTTAGCTAGCTAGTGTTCGCGACCATAGATAGCACTGTTAGTTACCGCTACAAATCCATTGCTAATGCTAGCTAGCTAAACAGGTTATTTATGAATTTAACCTGTAAGGTCAAGTACTTGGTGTTGCGTTGTCTGTGTATGTGTTCTGTAACACCTTTTTCATTGCTTATGAATTCATTGCCGTCTTTGAAACTATTTGGTGTATTTGCGCTTGTGTTTTTGATAGTAGATGTATAAATCTAATATATTCACTAATGTCACACACTGCATGTTTTGGCTGTATATTGTGACAATGACATCATTCAAATCCATGGTGATGGGTTTTGCGACTTTCATTGTCTTTGCAGTGGTGTGTGTGTGCAACATCATATCCAGGAATTGGTCATTCAGGTTTAGTCATCCCACTAGGCATCTCACTGTTTGTATTTTTTTACATAGAAAATACTTCTCTAATTGTTCTTGGTTGCCTAACAATTGTTTATGGGCACCAAGCAGGAAGCAAAAAACCTCTGGTTAGAAATGCATGTTTATATCCCAGAAGGAGCCGCTATATATATATGTATTGTTTGTGTACTGGTACTTTCCTGTCAGTCATTCTACTGAAAGAAAAGTTGTTTTACACATCTAATAGCTTGGTGGAGCTATTGGACTGACATTCTGATGCTTTGTGTTCTGTCTCCAGCAGTGACTGAGTTGAGCTGAGTGTAAACCTGCAGACATGGACGTGGTGTCGCCAGAGCTGAACAGCCTCCTCCCTGATGAGATCATGGACACAGAGGCCATCGTCATGGATGATGACCCCCCCTCCGAGTCCCCTGCAGCCTCTGGCCAATCACAGCCCAGTGACGACGCACCAGTCCCCATGGAAACGGATGTGCCCGCTGTCCCAGAGATCGTAAGCCTGTGTTCGGACGCCCCTCCGACCCAGCGGACCCAAGCCGGGACCACCTCCACCACCACAGGTTCCACCCTCTGTAGCACCACCTCTGCTACCCAGCTCCTCCTCACCCCCTCCACGGCTTCATCCTCCTCCCTCACCCTGCGACCCGCCACAGCCTCCACCCTCACCTCAACCACCCCCAAAACCACCAGCAGCCTGGCCCGGGTCAGTCTCACCTCGGGGGGCTTACAGAAGCTCTCAGCCCCCTTCACCCTCTCAGCCAACCACCAGATCATCCTAAACAAGGTGGCCTCATCCCCGGGCGCAGACACCACCAGGTCCCCAGGCACCACCACCCCCACTACCACCACCACTACTCCAGGGGGCCAGAAGTTCATGGTGACGGCCATAGGGAAGTCAGGCCAACCCATTGTGCTGCAGCTGCCCCACACAGGCTCCAAGCCTGGCTCAGTGCAGGGTCTGGGGGAGGCCAAAGCCAACCCGCAGCATTTCAAGGTGGTGACAAGAGGGGTGAGGACGGACCTGAAACCAATCATGGTGGGGCAGGCGGTCAGCTCGGCCAGTCAGGTGTCCACCCTGCAGGCCCAGCAGCTGAAGACTGTACAGGTGAGACCTGTTTGTTTACTTGTTTATTGACTTGTTTACCTTTTTGTCTCAAGGGTCTGAATTCTTCCCAATTCATCAGAAAGGCATTCAGTTCCTTTGCTCTGCTGTGCTCACATTTTGTAGTGTGGAGATTAATTTAGCTATGTGTTGTCATGAAGAGCCTTATAAGGTTGGAAATCAATGCCCAACTGTAACCCCCACCATCACCCCTCCACAAACACGATATGTGATCATCTTTATTTCAAGTACAGTCCCATGCATTTACTTGGTTGGTGAAAGGAGCTGGGCAATTCCACATCATTGCTATTTACAGAAACATTTTGAGTTTTGCAGATTTTTTTTTATTGGCAGTTGTCCAAACCTAAATGTTGAAATGATTAAATAAAACCTATTCAAAACTTTATTTAGAAGCAAATACTGTAAACAATTTTTATGGTGGATGATGTTGGCAGGCTTTATAGGTCTGGTCTTTATCTCTAAGCTGTAGTTTGTGCATGGAAGGTAAATTAACATATTTCTCAATAGATTGCTAAGAAAACCCAGGTGTCGTCGGCTGGACCAATCAAGTTCGTCTTCACTAAAGCTGTCAACAACAAAGGTCTGACTGCCCAGACATCAGTATCCAATGTCATTACAGGTAATCCCCCTGACATGCTCTTCATATTGACATCTTCATAGAAATAATGGTTGGTTTGCAATGTGCCACATTGAAAGTTCAGCCTGTGTTATAACTGCTTTGAGCCATAGAAATGTATATAGACTTTTATCCCTGCCCCAACTGGTTCTGACCTCATTATTGTGATTCTGTGCCCTCCCCTAACCCCACCCACCCAGGTCGAGTCCTGTCCACAAGCAGCCCAGTGACCCCCCCGCGGACCATCACCCTCTCTGAGACCCTCAGCTCCAGCTCTAGCAGCAAGATCGCCATCTCCCCCCTCAAGTCGCCCAGCAAGGTCGGACATGCTGCCATTCAATCCCTCTGACCCCACTTTGAGCGAGGGAGAGAGAACCAGTGCAGTTTCAGGGGCCGACATTAACGCCCGGGGCCAGTAAACGCATTTCCAGCCAGTGGATCTACTTTTTGATTTCCAGTTCAACATTTACCTGATCTGTCGCAGTCTACCATTGAAGACTACATACGTAAAAGTCATGTTATTTGTATTTGAGCAATATGATTGGCCGTTCATTAAAGCACCACCACGCTCCCGTGAGTCACAACTTCTTGAGCACTCGAGCAGTACATGAGTTGATGCCTTCACACGGCACACGCGAGATGTCCTGAGCAAAATGAAGCGCCCATCAATCTACTCGTTCAGTTTATTTATTTTAACTAAGGAAAGTGATTTACAAAAGTAAACCTACAATAGTGAACATACTAGCAAATATGCTGGCTGCTGTTGATAGTCTGCAAAAAGACACTTTAGCATTTATCTTGGCTAGCCTACTGTAGCCAGGTCCATATATTTTGAACCCAATTGTCTTAAAGGAGCAGCGTCCTATTTTGAGATGAAAACATTTTTTATTCTCAAAATGACATACTTTAGAAACAAAAATGAATGCAGTTAATACATTTCAATTCTAAAGAATAGAGTAATGACTTGCATTGCTAAATTGGTGGTAAAAAGTGGTCCTCTGTAGCTCAATTGGTAGAGCATGGCGCGTGTAACGCCAGGGTAGTGGGTTCGATCCCCGGGACCACCCATACGTAAAAATGTATGCACACATGACTAAGTCGCTTTGGATAAAAGCGTCTGCTAAATGGCGTATTATTATTATTATTATTATAATAAATTATACTGAGTGTACAAAACGTTAGGAACACCTTCCTAATATTGAGTTGCACCCCTTTTTGCCCTCAGAACAGCCTCAATACGTTGGGACATGGACTCTTCCACAGGGATGCTGGCCCATGTTGACTCCAATGCTTCCCACAGTTGTATCAAGTTGGCTGGATGTCCTTTGGGTGGTGTACCATTCTTGATACAGTGTGAAAAACACAGCAGCGTTGCGGTTCTTGACACACTCAAACCGGTGCGCCTGGCACCTACTACCATACCCAATTCAAAGGCACTTAAATCTTTTGTCTTGCCCATTCACCCTCTGAATGGCACACATACACAATCCATGTCTTAAGGCTTAAACATCCTTCTTTAACCTGTCTCCTCCCCTTCATCTACACTGATGGAAGTGGATTTAACAGGTGACATCAGTAAGGGATCATAGCTTTCACCTGGTCAGTCTGTCATGGAAAGAGCAGGTGTTCATAATGTTTTGTACACAGTGTATATTACACCGGTTTTTAATACATATCATAATAACCAAATGTAGCATATTTAATAGCTGCATATAGAGAGAAAGCATGCCAACCTATAGGCCCTGCATGACCCCAATCCATTTAAAAACTACACCATGTCCGGGCCAGTGAGAAAAAAAAGTTGCAGTTGGAACCTGAGTTTTCTTCCATTTTGTGTTTGGATGACAACATGGAGCTATTGACATGTATTAGTAAACATATCATTCTGTTTTCTCTTTGTGTGACAGTTGACGGTGGTGTCGGTGGCCTCCCAGGTCCCCAACTCCCCTCAGAAGTCAGTATCTCTGCCTCTCAACATGGCCCACCTTGGACATCAGATACTAGTACAACAGTCTACAGCCACCTCCCCAGCCAAGGTAGTCTCCAGCCATTCTACTGCGCAGGTACAACTAGCCTCTATAACAGTGTTTCTCAACTTAGGTCCTCTAGGACCCCCAGGACTGCACATTTTGTTTAATTCAAACACTGGAACACCTGATTCAACTAGCCAACTAATCACCAAGACCTTGATAATCAGGCATGCTACTGCTGATGCTCTTGGAAATGATCTTGACCATTTTCTCCCCTCTCCTCACAGACCATGAAGCCTGTGCAGACTGTGACGGTGGGAGGGGTGGGCGCCCCCCAGTTTAAGACCATCTTTCCCCTGTCCACTCCGTCCAACGTGCAGCAGATCCAGGTGCCAGGCAGCCGCTTCCACTACGTCAGGCTGGTCACTGCCACCACGGGCAGCAGCACGGGACAGGCCGGCAGCCCCATCACCAACTCATCCATGACAGGTAGGAGACAGACTCGCAACTCACCATCCATACAGAGTGGCAGGGGAAGGATTTTAGGTCCAAACAGTGCCATAAATATACAAGAGCATATGCAACAGTATTTAATATGACCTGTTTTCCTTCCACAGCCAAGCCCTTGGTGGTCAACACAACCCAAGTCAGGATGTCTGTCCCCATTGTCCCAGCACAGACAATGAAGCAGGTGAAACACACACAAACACACTACTTGCTTACATATTTAATTGCCCCCCTACTCAGTCATTCACTCAGCCACGACAACATGCAGTGTAATTGAACTAACCTTCAGTGTTCTCCCCCTCTCTCAGGTGGTGCCTAAGCCCTTGACATCGTCGGGCCAGGTGCTGACCACTCAGACCCAGCAGAGGTTGATCATGCCCGCCACATCGCTGCCCCAGATTCAGCCTAACCTCACCAACCTACCCCCGGGCACCGTGCTGGCGCCTGCCCCTGGCTCTGGAAACATGGGTTATGCCGTGCTGCCCGCACAATACGTCACACAGGTACAGGGCTGGGATGTGTGTTGAATGCATTTTAAACGTGTGTGTGTGTGTGTTGGTGCTCTAACACGTCTATCTCTCCCTTCTCCAGCTCCAGCAGTCGGCATATGTGACTCTGGCCAGCAGCTCTGGGTTCTCCACCCCTACAGACATTCAGACTCAGGCCAGACTGCCTCTCAATGGGTAAGCACAACACCACACAGGGGAAATCCCCAGCTGAAATATGATCTGTGGTTTGGTGGAAAATAAGTCCTTGTCAGTAAAAACACTGTTTGTGATAAAGCACCTTTGTTTTGATGGGTTTTAAATCCCTTTTGATATGAAATTTTATATAAACTCAATGCACTGACTAATTCTAAGCATATTCCCTCCTTCCACAGCTTATCAACATCAGGCACTGCCTTCAGGCCACGGAAGCCCTGTAACTGCACCAAGTCTCAGTGTCTCAAACTGTACGTACTATATTAACTTACAGGGAACTCAACCTACTCAACTGTTCATGTGTAACAGGATTCCAGCTTTAAAAAAGAAATCTCCTGTATGTAGACGTCATTTGAGATGGGCCTAACCTCTAGCTGTGTATGTTGTGTCTGAATGCTCTCTCTGCAGGTACTGTGACTGTTTTGCCAACGGGGAGTTCTGTCAGAGCTGTAACTGTACTAACTGCTTCAACAACCTGGAACACGAGACAGATCGAGCTAAAGCCATCAAGGTGAGGAACAAGACGCAGCCACAAGACATTTACATTACATTTTAGTCATTTAGCAGACGCTCTTATCCAGAGCGACTTACAGTTAGTGAGTGCATACATGATTATTTTGTTATTTTTTCATACTGGCCCCCCGTGGGAATCAAACCCACAACCCTGGCGTTGCAAACGCCATGCTCTACCAACTGAGCTACATCCCTGCCGGCCATTCCCTCCCATACCCTGGACGACGCTGGGCCAATTGTGCGCCGCCCCATGGGTCTCCCAGTCGCGGCCGGCTACGACAGAGCCTGGATTCGAACCAGGATCTCTAGTGGCACAGCCTTAGACCACTGCGCCACTCGGGAGACCATACAGTTGAGACAAATCAGATTTGACTCAACTGTATTTCTCTCACCTTATTTGCCTTGGCTTTTGTGTGAAAGAAAAGCTTGGTGTGATAAATGTACTCCTTGATTAGTGTTATGATTTGGCCTTGTGTAATAAGTAACTGGCAGTTGGATCTGACTCCTTGTGTAAAGAGTTGTTTTAAAAGGAGTGTATAATTTCCCCAGGCTTGTCTGGACCGTAACCCGGAGGCGTTCAAGCCGAAGATCGGGAAAGGTAAAGAGGGCGAGTCGGACCGCAGGCACAGCAAAGGCTGCAACTGTAAACGCTCAGGCTGCCTGAAGAACTACTGCGAGTGTTACGAGGTGGGTCCCCTCTCTCTCTCTCTCTCTCTCTCTCTCTCTCTCTCTCTCTCTCGCTCTCTCTCTCTCGCTCTCTCTCTCTCGCTCTCTCTCTCTCTCTCTCTCTCGCAAGCGAAATGAACAATAAAAAATGAGCAGTAAACATTACACTCACAAAAGTTTCAAAGGAATAGAGACGTCATATTATGGCTATATACAGTGTTATAACGATGTGCAAATAGTTAAAGTACTAAAGGGAAATTATATAAATATGGGTTGTACTTACAATGGTGTTTGTTAATCACTGGTTGCCCTTTTCTTGTGGCAACAGGTCACACATCTTGCTGCTGTGATGGCACACTGTGGTATTTCACCCAATAGATATGGGAGTTTATCTAAATTGGATTTGTTTTCGAATTCTTTGTGGGTCTGGGTAATCTGAGGGAAATATGTGTTCATACATTTGGCAGGCGTTTAGGATGTGCAGCTCAGTTTCCACCTCGTTTTGTGGGAAGTGTGCCCATAGCCTGTTTTCTCTTGAGAGCCAGGTCTGCCTACGGCGACCTCTCTCAATAGCAAGGCTATGCTCACTGAGTCTGTACATAGTCAAAGCTTTCCTTAATTTTGTGTCAGTCACGGTGGTCAGGTATTCTGCCACTGTGTACTCTCTGTTTAGGGCCAAATAGCATTCCAATTTTTTTGGGGGGTGGGGGTAAACTCTTTACAATGTGTCAAGTAATTCTCTTTTTGTTTTCTCATGATTTGGTTGGGTCTAATTCTGTTGCTGTCCTGGGGCTCTGTGGGGTCTGTTTGTGTTCGTGAACAGAGCCCCAGGCCCAGCTTGTTTAGGGGACTCTTCTCCAGGTTAATCTCTCTGTAGGTGATGGCTTTGTTATGGAAGGTTTGGGAATTGGTTCCTTTTTAGGTGGTTGTAGAATTTAACAGCTCTTTTCTGGATTTTGATAATTAGCGGGTATTGGCCTAATTCTGCTCTGCATGCATTATTTGGTGTTTTACGTTGTACACGGAGGATGTTTTTGCAGAATTCTGCATGCAGAGTCTAAATTTGGTGTTTGTCCCCTTTTGTGAATTCTTTGTTGGTGAGCTGACCCCAGACCGTGGAGAGCAATGGGTTCTAAAACTGATTCAAGTATTTTTAGCCAGATCCTAACTGGGATGTTGAATTTTATGTTCCTTTTGATGGCGTAGAAGGCCCTTCTTGCCTCTCAGATCGTTCACAGCTTTGTGGAAGTTACCTGTGGTGCTGATGTTTAGGCCGAGGTACGTATAGTTTGTATCAATTAGGGGGTGCAGGGTGAATACGTGGTCTGTTGTATGGTAATTTGGTAAAAAGCTAATTTGACATTTGCTCAGTACATTGTTTTCAATGAGTAAATGTATGAGTCTGCTGTTAATGACAATGCAGAGGATTTCCCCAAGGTTGCTGTTGACGCATTGGGGTCAAATTTTTCTCCACCTTTGTGGATTTGGGTGATCAGTCCTTGGTTCCAAATATTGGGGAAGATGCCAGAGCTGAGGATGATGTTAAAGAGTTTAAGTATAGCCAATTGGAATTTGTGGTCTGTATATTTTATCATTTAATTTCATGGTCTGAGAGTCCTTTAGGTGCCTTTTGGCAAACTCCAAGCGGGCTGTCGTGCCTTTTACTCAGGAGTGGCTTCCGTCTGGTCACTCTACCATAAAGGCCTGATTGGTGGAGTGCTGCACAGATGGTTGTCCTTCTGGAAGGTTCTCCCATCTCCACAGAGGAACTCTGGAGAGTGACCATTGAGTTCTTGGTCACCTCCCTGAACAAGGCCCTTCTCCCCCGATTGCTCAGTTTGGCCGGGGGGCCAGCTCTAGGAAGAGTCTTGGTGGTTCTAAACTTCTTAAATTTAAGAATGATTGAGGCCACTGTGTTCTTGGGGACCTTCAATGCTTCAGAAATGTTTTGGTACCCTTCCCCAGATCTGTGCCTCGACACAATCCTGTCTCGGAGCTCTATGGACAATTCCTTTGACCTCATGGCTTGGTATTTGCTCTTACATGCGCTGTCAACTGTGGGACCTTATATAGACAGGTGTGTGCCTTTCCAAATCATGTCCAATCAATTGAATTTACCACAGGTGGACTTCAATCGAGTTGTAGAAACATCTCAAGGTGGATCAATGGAAACAGGATGCACCTGAGCTCAATTTCGAGTCTGAAAGCAAAGGGTCTGAAAACTTATGTAAATAAGGTATTTCTGTTTTTTTATTTTTAATACATTTGCAAAAATGTCCATAAACCTGTTTTCGCTTTGTCATTATGGGGTATTGTGTGTAGATTGATGAAGATTTTTTATTTATTTAACCCATTTCAGAATAAGGCTGTAACGTAACAACATGTGGAAAAAGTGAAGGGGTCTGAATACTTTCCAAATTAACTGTAACTCTTCGTGGTGTTTTGTTTTTAGTGTGTTCCAATTTTCCCAGAAGTGGTTAGATTCTATGGATTCTTCAATTACATTGAGCTGATTTCTAACGTGCTGTTACTTACTTTGATAGGGAAGCTGAAATGTAAAATATACTGTTTAGGCTTTCTACTGCCAAGTTCACACCTTCAGTAATACAGTTAAATGTTTTGTCCAGGAAGTTATCTAAAAGGGATTGAATCTGTTGTTGCCTAATTGTTTTTTTTGGTAGGTTTCTACTCTACTTTCATTCCTTCTATAGCATTTTTTTTATATTGTGCATTTCCTTTGGCTTTGATGCCTCATGATTGAGTGTTGCTCTGTTCAAGTAGACTGTGATTTTGCTGTGATCTGATAGGGGTGTCAGTGGGCTGACTGTGAACACAGAGACTCTGGGTTGAGGTCAGTGATAAAGTAATCCACAGTACTACTGCCAAGGGATGAGCTGTAGATGTACCTACCATAGGAGTGTCCTCAAAGCCTACCATTGACTATGTACAGACCCAGCGTGCGACAGAGCTGCAGGAGTTGTGACCTGTTTTTGTTGGTTGTTTTGTCATAGTTGTGTCTAGGGGGGTATATTTGGGAGGGAATACTGTCACCTCCAGGTAGGTCTTTATCCCTGTGTGCTGGGTGTCAGGTTCTGGCATTTAGGTCCCCACAGACTAGTACATGTCCCTGGGCCTGGAAATGGTTGATCTCCCCATCTAGGATGGAGAAGCTGTCTTCATGAAAGTATGGAGATTCTATTGGGGGCATATACAGTTGAAGTCGGAAGTTTACATACACTTATGTTGGAATCATTAAAACTCGTTTTTCAACCACTCCACAAACTTCTTGTTAACAAACTATAGTTTTGTCAAGTCGGTTAGGACATATACTTTGCATGACACAAGTAATTTGTCCAACAATTGTTTACAGACAGATTATTTTACTTATAGATCACTGTATCACAATTCCAGTGGGTCAGAAGTTTATATACACTAAGTTGAGTGTGCCTTTAAACAGCTTGGAAAATTCCAGAAAATGATGTCCTGGCTATAGAAGCTTCTGATAGGCTAATTGACATCATTTGAGTCAATTGGAGGTGTACCTGTGGATGTATTTCAAGGCCTACCTTCAAACTCAGTGCCTCTTTGCTTGACATCATGGGAAAATCAAAAATAAATCAGCCAAGACTTCAGAAAAAAAATTGTAGACATCCACAAGTCTGGTTCATCCTTGGGAGCAATTTCTAAATGCCTGAAGGTACCACGTTCATCTGTACAAACAATAGTACGCAAGTATAAACACCATGGGACCACGCAGCCGTCATACTGCTCAGGAAGGAGACGCGTTCGGTCTCGTAGAGATGAACGTACTTTGGTGCGAAAAGTGCAAATCAATCCCAGTACAACAGCAAAGGACCTTGTGAAGATGCTGGAGGAAACAGGTACAAAAGTATCTATATCCACAGTAAAACGAGTCCTATATCGACATAACCTGAAAGGCCGCTCAGCAAGGAAGAAGCCACTGCTCCAAAACCGCCATAAAAAAGCCAGAGTAGTACGGTTTGCAACTGCACATGGGGACAAAGATCGTACTTTTTGGAGAAATGTCCTCTGGTCTGATTAATCAAAAACAGAACTGTTTGGCCATAATGACCATTGTTATGTTTGGAGGAAAAAGGGGGTACTTGCAAGGCGAAGAACACCATCCCAACCGTGAAGAACGGGGGTGGCAGCATCATGCTGTGGGGATGCTTTGCTACAGGAGGGACTGGTGCACTTCACAAAATCGATGGCATCATGAGGAAGGAAAATTATGTGAATATATTGAAGCAACATCTCAAGACATCAGTCAGGAAGTTAAAGCTTGGTCGCAAATGGGTCTTCCAAATGGAAAATGACCCCAAGCATACTTCCAAAGTTGTGCCAAAATGGCTTAAGGACAACAAAGTCAAGGTATTGGAGTGGCCATCACAAAGCCCTGACCTCAATCCTATAGAACATTTGTGGGCAGAACTGAAAAAGCGTGTGTGAGCAAGGATGTCTACAAACCTGACTCGGTTACATCAGCTCTGTCAGGAGGAATGGGCCAAAATTCACCCAAATTATTGTGGGAAGCGACATGTTTGACCCAAGTTAAACAATTTAAAGGCAATGCTACCAAATACGAATTGAGTGTATGTAAACTTCTGACCCACTGGGAATGTGATGAAAGAAGTAAATGCTGAAATAAATCATTCTCTCTACTATTATTCTGACATTTAACAATCTTAAAATAAAGTGGTGATCCTAACTGACCTAAGACAGGGAATTTTTACTAGGATTAAATGTCAGGAATTGTGAAAAACTGAGTTTAAATGTGTTTGGCTAAGGTGTATGTAAACCTCCGACTTCAACTGTAGGTAGCACACAGGAGGACATTTTTCTCTGCACCAGATGTAACATTTTCTTGTTTTAGACTAATTTAATAGTGGGTTAGGTCTGCTCTATACCAAATTAGCATACCCCCTAAGTCTCTTCCCTGTTTCACACCTGGTAGTTTGGTGGATGGGACTACCAGCTCTCTGTAATCTAGAGGGCAACCAGTGGGTCCGTCTTCTCTATACCATGTTTCTTGTAGGATGACAATGTCTGTATTTCCAATTTCTTTGATGAATTCTGGGTTCCTGCTCTTTAGGCCAAAGGCAGATGACCTCAGACCTTGTATATGCCAGGATGCGATAGGAAAAGCTTTGTGTTCCATAGTGTCTAGTGTTGTGTTTGTGTGGTTTAGGCTCGGACCATTAAAGTAGGTGTGAGCAGAGCATGTTGAGCATCTGATACATGCCTCTTAGGTGGCACTACGTAATGAATCATGTGGAAATTGAGCAAGTTGAGGAGACTAAACTGCTTGGAGTAACCCTGGATTGTAGACTGTCATGGTCAAAGCATATTGATACAACAGTAGCTAAGATTGGGAGAAGTATGTCCATAATTAAGCGCTGCTCTGCCTCCTTAACAACACTATCAACAAGGCAGGTCCTACAGGCCCTAGTTTTGTCGCACCTAGACTACTGTTCAGAAGTGTGGTCAGGTGACACAAAGAGGGACTTGGGAAAATTGCAGTTGGCTCAGAACAGGGCAGCACGGCTGGCCCTTAAATGTCCATGGAGAGCTAACATTAATGACATGCATGTCAGTCTCTCCTGGCTCAGAGTGGAAGAGTTATTGACTTCATCACTGCTTGTTTTTGTAAGAGGTGTTGAACTGCTGAATGTATCAGGTGGGGCCTATATAGGGTGTGGTCAGGGTTTGTTTGGGGCGGTCTCAGCTGGTGATTCTGTGGTCTGGGTGTCGGTCCTCTTGGCGTGGGTTCTCTCGGTGCAAGTCCTTCGGGAGGGGGTCTCGCAGGTCTGGGAGGGTGTCTCGCTGGTCTTGGCAGGGTATCCATTGCTCTGTTGCTCCTGTGTGCTGTGTGAGGTGCTGCGGTTGAGGGTGACGTCCTTCAGGGTCCTGGCAAAAGTTGTGATTACTGCCTTGTAGAGGTGGACCTGGTCGTAAAGGCTGGTCAAGTCCAGGGTGGTCCTTATACGGGTGACTATAACGTTGTACTCTGGGGGTGGCCAATCTTATCCCTGAAGGGGTGGGTGCAGGCCTTTGTTCCAACCAACTAGTAGCACACCCGATTCTTGGTCACACCTGCTTATTTGTTGAGACTCTCTCTCTGCCAGGCCAAGATCATGTGCTCGTCTACCTGTAAGTGTGTGGGCTGTAAGAACTTTGAGGAGAGCCCTGAGAGGAAGACTCTGATGCACCTGGCCGACGCAGCTGAGGTCAGAGTTCAACAACAGACAGCAGCCAAGACCAAGCTGTCATCACAGATCTCAGACCTGCTTACACGGACCACCCCCGCCATCACCAGCGGAGGAGGGAGGTAAGACTCCCTCCCTCTCTAGACTCACCCTCTCCGGCCTCACCCCCTTTCTAGATTCACCCCGTCTCTACTCACCCCCTCTCCTCCACGCATCTTCTGTAATGTATTTTCTCCACGCTCCCCGTCTCCAGCCTCCCTTCTCCAGTCTCACCCCCTCTCGCCTCCCCTTCTCCAGTCTCACCCCCTCTCGCCTCCCCTTCTCCAGTCTCACCCCCTCTCTCCTCCCCTTCTCCAGTCTCACCCCCTCTCTCCTCCCCTTTTCCAGCCTCATCCCCTCTCTCCTCCCCTTCTCCAGTCTCACCCCCTCTCTCCTCCCCTTCTCCAGTCTCACCCACTCTCTCCTCCCCTTTTCCAGTCTCACCCCCTCTCTCCTCCCCTTTTCCAGCCTCATCCCCTCTCTCCTCCCCTTCTCCAGTCTCACCCCCCTCTCTCCTCCCCTTCTCCAGTCTCACCCCCTCTCTCCTCCCCTTCTCCAGTCTCACCCCCTCTCTCCTCCCCTTCTCTAGTCTCACCCCCTCTCTCCTCCCCTTCTCCAGCCTCAACCCCTCTCTCCTCCCCTTCTCTAGTCTCACCCCCTCTCTCCTCCCCTTCTCTAGTCTCACCCCCTCTCTCCTCCCCTTCTCCAGTCTCACCCCCTCTCTCCTCCCCTTCTCCAGTCTCACCCCCTCTCTCCTCCCCTTCTCCAGTCTCACCCCCTCTCTCCTCCCCTTCTCCAGTCTCAACCCCTCTCTCCTCCCCTTCTCCAGTCTCACCCCCTCTCTCCTCCCCTTCTCTAGTCTCCCCCCTCTCTCCTCCCCTTCTCTAGTCTCACCCCCTCTCTCCTCCCCTTCTCCAGTCTCACCCCCTCTCTCCTCCCGTTCTCCAGCCTCAACACCTCTCTCCTCCCCTTCTCCAGTCTCACCCCCTCTCTCCTCCCGTTCTCCAGCCTCAACCCCTCTCTCTCCTCCCCTTCTCCAGTCTCACCCCCCTCTCCTCCCCTTCTCCAGTCTCACCCCCTCTCTCCTCTCCTTCTCCAGTCTCACCCCCTCTCTCCTCCCCTTCTCTAGTCTCACCCCCTCTCTCCTCCCCTTCTCTAGTCTCACCCCCTCTCTCCTCCCCTTCTAGTCTCACCCCCTCTCTCCTCCCCTTCTCCAGTCTCACCCCTCTCTCCTCCCGTTCTCCAGCCTCAACCCCTCTCTCCTCCCTTCTCCAGTCTCACCCCCTCTCTCCTCCCCTTCTCCAGCCTCACCCCCTCTCTCCTCCCCTTCTCCAGCCTCACCCCCTCTCTCCTCCCCTTCTCCAGTCTCACCCCCTCTCTCCTCCCCTTCTCCAGTCTCACCCCTCTCGCCTCCCGTTCTCCAGCCTCAACCCCTCTCTCCTCCCCTTCTCCAGTCTCACCCCCTCTCTCCTCCCCTTCTCCAGTCTCACCCCCCTCTCTCCTCCCCTTCTCCAGTCTCACCCCCCTCTCTCCTCCCTTTCTCCAGTCTCACCCCCTCTCTCCTCCCCTTCTCCAGTCTCACCCCTCTCGCCTCCCGTTCTCCAGCCTCAACCCCTCTCTCCTCCCCTTCTCCAGCCTCACCCCCTCTCTCCTCCCCTTCTCCAGTCTCACCCCCTCTCTCCTCCCCTTCTCCAGTCTCACCCCCTCTCGCCTTGTTGTAGAACAGTGGCTAATCTCCTCATCCTCTCTCCACCAGGATGCCCTATACGTTTGTGACGAAGGAGGTGGCGGAGGTGACGTGTGAGTGTCTGCTGGAGCAGGCTGAGCAGGCAGAGCTGAACCAGCAGCCCCAGGCCACCGCAGAGAGGATGATCCTGGAGGAGTTTGGACGCTGCCTCATGAGGATCATCAGCTCGGCGGGCAAGACAGACTGTCCCTCCATCAACTGCTAGGCTAGGTCCATGGGCTTACTCTATTTGCCTCTCACCCATCCCAGAGAGAACTAGTGCCCGGGAGACTGGAAGGGAAGGGTGGCCCCCTCTCTCCCCCAGCTTCAGAGCTAAACATTGGGACTGGCGAGTGGTGGTGGTCCCTGGGAGGTCCTTGGTTTCTCTATCTCCCGGGCTAGCTATCCCCATAGACATTGGATTGGGAGAATAGTAGACTGCCCCATCAACTATTATCTAGCTAGACCCAGCAGCCAGCACCAGGAGGCAAGGACAGCCCTGTGCACTGCTCACCGCTTACCCACCCTCAGAGCTCTAGCGTTGGGAGGACAAAGGGACATTCATTGCTATGGAGCTGGTGCTGCTCCTTCTTCAGTTAGTGGGAATAGCCTTGGCTGAAGGGAGGGGCTGTCCCCATGCCTGCCTGAAAAAACAAGGATTGTGGGAGAGACTCGGCAGAGAAAGAAGTGCATGTGGGAGCAAACAAAAAGAGGGACCAGGATTTGGGTTTTAACCAGTTCTTGGTTTTGGTGCACCCTCTGACTGATTGAGTGGGATAGCACAGAGTGTTTGTGTTTTGGGAAGGGGGGTTGTTTTAGGCTGACCATGCACACTTTTTGATAATAGGTATTTTTACAGTTTTTTTTTTTTTTTTTCTTATGTATTTTTCTTTCATCCTATCATGGCTCTGTTTGCATATGTCCCTCTCTTTCACCCTCTCCTTCTCTCTGGTGTGATATTAACATGTTTTATTCATTTCTGATGATTCTGGATGCAGAGGAGGAAAGAGCAGTCACATTCTGACTGTACATTCTTCAGGTAGTAACCCAGGTTCTAATCATGATGCCGATATCTCTACAGTAGCTAGATTTTACTGTAGCCCACAAGATACGGCCACTATTTATTTTCCTCAACCACCGTTTCAACTTGTGCTCAGAGCTTAGCAAAATGTCTAGGAACAAATTAAAAATTCCCACTTTGATTTTATCACGGATATCGATTCTATTTGCCATTTTAAATGACTATTCAGTATGTATTTGAATTTACTTTCACCAAACTGGGTTTTGGGGTAGCATACAGTCCTGTTTGACACGTTCAGGTAGGGTCAAGTTTCACAATATCAAATCCAAGTTATTCGCTCTACTAAAGTGCTTATGGTACTCTAAACTCATTGTCAAGGTATGAAAGTTGTC
This sequence comes from Coregonus clupeaformis, assembly GCF_020615455.1. Lineage (NCBI taxonomy): Eukaryota > Metazoa > Chordata > Actinopteri > Salmoniformes > Salmonidae > Coregonus > Coregonus clupeaformis. Next base: position 25,847,781 of record NC_059200.1, read on the forward strand.
CACTTTTATTAGGTAAATATGAATATTGGAATCTAGGTGCCCCTATTTTAACTTTGTGAATAACAATTTGCTTGTATGTAGAATAGCGCACACACATGTATGTTGGATCACTGTCAAGAGCCAGGGGCAGATTGTTCGATTGGATAATGAATCTAGCCATAGTATCACTGTATGTCCGGAGCACTGCAACTATTTTAGCATAGCAGAGTGCCTTCAGTCTACAGTGAGTTGATGATTGGGCATGGTAACTTTGTGTTTTACAACGTCATCATGGATTAGGCTACCAGGTAACACAAGATTTGGCCTCTGTGTGTCACACTGTAACTCTGCCCATCAAGTGTGTGTTCAACAGCATCTGGGTAGTGTTTGAATAACAAAAGTGGTGTTTTTAAGACCCTTTTGTATAATTTCCACTATTCTGGCTAACACCTAACTCTCAAAGTTACTGACTTCAGAGTCTGGAATGGCTCTTCGATGTCGGCACAATGCGTCAATAATGAAGGGGGCTGTGCTTTTACTGGTTGGTTCTCCTCCGTGTCATTCTCACTAAAATACCCACATGCACGGCCCCGAGCGCCGCCACTTACATTACAACGGTTGGATTTTCAAAACAACGAGAGGTCTCAACCTCTGAGGGGAAAAAATAACATTTCATTGAACCAATCAAAGCCATCGCTCAATTTCTGAGTGAATTTTGCATTAATGGCCTTATTTCCAGACCAGTGTACAACAGCTCTCCCTGCGCTGTGAGTCATGTGGGTCACACCAGCCAGGCTACATTTCCCCCTCACAAAGCCAATCCCTTTCTATGTTTTTATATTGGGGTGGGTCTTGTGTGTTTGGGTGTTGTTTTTTTAAAATACTGTTATTAGTTGTAGCTTTATTTCCCCCAGGATACCTTCGCCTTACGTTCCCAAATCTGCTCAGGGCATTGAAGGACTTTTACTACGTTGTCGATTGTTTCCCCCAATGTTGTTGAAGACACACACATACTTATTAAAACACATTCAAGATGTATCAAAAAGCAGGCGTTTGTTGTTATAGATTGCCCTTATCCAAAAGAGTCGGAGAATGACCATGTTATACACATCACACATCCTTTTCAAAGTTGTAATCATCCCTATGCACTGAACTTTGTTTATTGTATGGATGATCTTGCTGGATGCTGAAGTATTAGAAAATGGCTGTACAGCATCAACAATTGGTCTGTGTGTTTGAACAGCATGATGCATCCCTAATAAAACACATTTCTCTTGGGCCTGTTCAGGAGTGTGCAATGTTACAGAACGTTCAGATAAAAATGTATTGTGTAGAACCAATACAGTGGTATTTCAGGTAGAGGATTGGAATTGTCTGCACTATATGTTACATTTCTATTTGCAACATTTGAGTCTCCCCTCATTGAATACAGCCCTAGTATCCATTGTCAACCCACAAAGTGGGACGTTTCAAAGGGCTTCCAATAGTTGAGCACAAACAGAACCCTGCTCTGAAAGTGCTCAGCTCACTCCCTCAATCTGATGTTGAAAGGTGGTGGGAAATTGTTTTTAGATTGTCTTCTAACAGTGAGAAATGTAACATAATAAAGCTATTGATATTATCAATAAAACTAAACAGCAAAGTTGTGCTCTGTCTGTGAACAGAAAAGTTTCTATCAAATCTACATATTTCAGGAGAAACCTAGCCTTCTATCAGGTAACCTAACCCATGACATCTTGTAATAATCTGTACACTAGACAAAACAAGAATGCTTCTTTGTACCTTCTCGATGTTTGCAATACCAGGCTTTTTTCACTGAGGGACTCTGTACTGAACTGATCTGTATAAATCTGTAATGTTACCTGCTGCCCCTGTGCAACGGCTCTGAAGTACTCCTGTAGTACTTGTATTTTGGTTGGTTGATTGTATACTGTATGTTATGTGACCATTGCCTGTATTACTTTTTAGGTGAAATCAAGTTTGTCTTTTTTCTTGTGTCATCATTCTTGTAAAGATCTCTTTCTGTCTGGAATTATTTATCTCATGTTATCCTGACTATAACACAGTATCACCAAAATTAAAGTACTTTTAATTATTTTCAGATTTATATTGAGTAAAGCCTATGTAAGATGTTGTGACTGTAATGTAAGCAAACTATGAAGCAAATTAAATTTATACAGTTCTATAAAAATGTATCAATCTTTGCACTAAATTGCATTCATATTTTACTAAATACATAGCACAGGCCTATCAGATATTGTCATATTTCTGATACCGATGATTGCTTTAGACAGTAACATGAAGTTGATTTGTAAGTGATTGAAGCTATGCTTTAACACTACTGTAATTGTAACACTTTTAAATGTGTTTATTAAGATATTTAGATATTTTAGAGAAATCCCGCCTTTCTCGTGTTTTTCCCCACATTGCTTTGCTGTGTATATAATGCGCATGCGCAAATTATGAGGAGTTTTTTTCGTTGCTTTTATCAGTAGAAGAGCGAGTATCTGGCAAGTCCGATGCAAATAATAACCTGAAGAATGTCTTGAAAAGGAAGGACCTCGCCCTTGTTGGCGAGATAACAGTGAATTTGAGGCATATCTCCGACTTATAGTTCAGTGAGTTGTCTTGTCTTGTAATATAGCAAGCTAGCTAGCTACTACAAGCTATGATATGTGTTAGCTATAGCTATGTATAGCCAGTCCTGACCAATTGGCTATCAATATCATAGATTTTCTTATCCATCGTCCAATGATTTTAAATCTTTGCTGTTCACATCATGAATCTCTGTGATTACTTTTTTTTTTTTTTTACAACTATAGTTATCTTAAAATTGTGCCAGGAGTCTAGTCTGTACTGCGCACGTGGTCGGTAACTTGGACTATACTTGACCCAAGATTGTTGCATGTTACATTATAATGCATCAACTTGTTTACCTTTTCTGCAGTGTCGTTCGATACACTGTCACAGGATGGATGACAATGATACAGGACACGTGGTAAGATGTCAAACTGGCTACACTGTCAGCTTGAACACTCATTTACAATGTATTGAAGAATGAATGAAGTCAACTGCAGCCATTTTCTTGTCCTATGATTAAAATCTGTATCTGCTGTTCACATCATGAACCACAGTGATTATTATAACATTATTATGAGGACATGTGCATTAGCCTATAATTTGACATATTTTGACTGGCTTTGATTATACTGTGTTTTAACCATCATTTCAATTTTGGCACAGATCCAACAGAATGGTCTCTTCAGTGCTGAGCAGCAATGCACTCTGTAGGTATGTGTATGTATATTCGTGTGTGTGATCCAATGGAGGCTGGTGATCAGTAGAGCTATAGGACTGGCTCATTGTGGCTGGAATGGAATAAATGTAAAGGAGTCAAACATGGTTTCCGTATGTTTGATACTGTTATTCCAGCCATTACAATGAGCCTGTCCTATAGCTCCTCCCACCAGCCTCCACTGATGTAATCCTATAGGGTTTATTTGATCTGGGTCAATGATTAGATATAATCATTACCCATCTGACCCAGTCCAAGTCTGGGAGGGAATATTATTCAACTTGAATGATGGTGCAGTCTCCAATGTTTTCAATTATTAGTGTTATTTGTTGCATATTGTGTATCTTTTTAACTGTAGTATGGTGGCATGTGGTCCTCTGTAGCTCAGCTGGTAGAGCACGGCGCTTGTAACGCCAAGGTAGTGGGTTCGATCCCCGGGACCACCCATACACAAAATATGTATGCACGCATGACTGTAAGTCGCGTTGGATAAAAGTGTCTGCTAAATGGCATATTATATATATTATTATGTTTTGTTTCAAACGGCTGTCAACTGACATCCCTCTTAACACTAACGATGAGATTGTGTTTTTCTCCAGGCTTCTGCAATAGGAGTGCCCTGGGTGGTCTCATGGTTTCCATAGTGAAAATGACTACAAAGATGGTGCTCGATTCCTTGTGAAACTACAGTACAAATTGATATAAGCATTTCCTATCCCTTTGTCCAACACTACAAAGTATGTTCATTTGAGTGACTGATCATTTCAGAAAGGTGTGAAGACTGTGTTGACTTGACAATAGAACATTATGAAATTGAATTTCTTGTGCCAGGGAAGGTTTCATGAAGTCAATTGAAATGCATGTAGGGAATTGTTGAAAACATGATTTACTAGCAAAGCAACTGAATAAAATAAAAAAAATGTCTTTAAAAAAGTGAACAATGGTTGTTTGAGTGGCCAGGACCAAAGCTTGCATACACACAATACTGTGTAAAGAGTGGAAATGCAAAATGCAGGTTTCCTTATGTTACTATGGAGGGATTCACTTTATTCAGATACTATTTTATGTTTTGTCTGATGCAACATGGTGAAATGTGTCAGAATAGAAATCATGTAGATTCCAGTAATGAGGTTGACCCCGATGGCAGGGGGTTCACTCTAATGTGAAGTATGCCACCAATTGTGTTTGCTACAGATAACGTTCAGTAGGCCTACAGTGAATGAGTACATGCATGTGATTGCACATATGGTATACATACAGTACAGAATGGTCAAGCCCTGTTTACCGGAAGTGCCTGAAGAAGGGGGAGATTATTGTGCCCGTTCTTATTATACCTCGGTGAGTGTGCCACGTTGATGGAGCCGAAGACCAATTAGTGTAACCGCAGCAGCATTTAGACTTCCGTTTTTTCCGAGTTTGCCTTCAAAATAAAAGTGGCAACGTGTATGATGCGAAATTAATACTTTTTTCAGCTTTGCATAATGTTAAATTATAACTATATCGGGGAAAAATCTAAACTAAAGAGAATTACTATATATAAGATAAATAGTATAAGGTATGAAAAAGGAATGCACTCTGGATAAGAGCGTCTGCTAAATGACTAAAATGTAAGGTGGAGCACAATGAGACATGGTTGGCGCTTAAGTAAATTAATCTAAAGAAAATATTATACAGACCCTACTGATCTAAAGCTAGTCGACTATACTAAACAAAAATATAAACATATGTAAAGTGTTGGTCCCATGTTTATTGAGTTAAAATAAAAGATACCAGAAATGTTCCATATTGCACAAAAAGCTTAATGTTTTTGCACGAATTTGCTTACATCCCTGTTAGTGAGCATTTCTCCTGTGCTAAAATAATCCATTCACCTGACAGGTGTGGCATATCAAGAAGCTGATTAAACAGCATGATCAATACGCAGGTGCACCTTGTGCTGGTGACAAAAGGCCACTAAAATGTTCAGTTTTGTCACACAACACAATGCCACAGATATCTCAAGTTTTGAGGGAACGTGCAATTGGTATGTTGACTGCAGGAATGTCCAGTAAAACTGTTGCCAAAGCATTGAATGTTACATTTTCTACCATTAGCTGCCTCCAACTTTGTTTCAGAGATTTTGCAGTACGTCCCACTGGCCTCACAACCGCAGAGCACGTGTAACCACGCCAGCCCAGCACCTCCACATCCGGCTTCTTCACCTGAGGGATCGTCTGAGATCAGCCACCCGGACAGCTGATGAAACTGAGGAGTATTTCTGTCTGCAATAAAGCCCTTTTGTGGGGAAAAACTGATTCTGATTGGCTGGGCCTGGCTCCCCTGCCCAGTCATGTGAAATCCATAGATTTGAGCCTAATGAATTTATTTCAATTGACTGATTTCCTTATATGAACTGTACAGTAGCATCGTTGAAATTGTTGCATGTTGCCTTCATATTCTTGTTAAGTATATATAGGCTATAATGAAATAACACCATATATAGATTCTACAGGCCCTAGTGAGTAATCCCTACCCCCCTTTTACTTCTGCACAAAAAATATTTTCCCCTGTATAAGCCAATATTTATTCCACAATACAGGGGGCATTGTGGCCAATGTAATAGGTGGAGTAAAAGGCCAGCAACACTCAGTATTATTCAGAGCCCCATGAAATGACACCATATAGATTCTACAGACCCTTCTGAGTACTCCCCGCCCCACTTTTACATCGACACAAATAATAGTTTATCCTGTACAGTGCTATCTATATTTGTACAATATACAGTGTCCTGGCACCCCAATTTAAGCTGTTTGACCACAGTAAAGGGGCAGCAACCCTCCATACTATTCAGAGCCCCATGAAATAACACAATACAATGCATTCGGAAAGTATTCAGACCCCTTTTTTCACATTTTGTAAAAAATAATGAAAAAAAAACAGAAATATTACATTTACATAAATATTCAGACCCTTTACTCAGTACTTTGTTGAAATGCCTTTGGCAGCGATTACAGCCTCTAGTCTTCTTGAGTATGACGCTACAAGCTTGGCACACCTGTATTTGGGGAGTTTCTCCCATTCTTCTCTGCAGATCCTCTCAAGCTCTGTCAGGTTGGATGGGGAGCATCACTGCACAGCTATTTTCAGGTCCCTCCAGAGATGTTCAAGTCCGGGCTCTGGCTGGGCCACTCAAGGACATTCAGAGATTTGTCCCGAAGCCACTCCAGCGTTGTCATGGCTGTGTGCGTAGGGTTGTTGTCCTGTTGGAAGGTGAACCTTCGCCCCAGTCTGAGGTCCTGAGCGCTCTGGAGCAGGTTGTCATCAAGGATCTCTCTGTACTTTGCTCCATTCATCTTTCCCTCAATCCTGACTAGTCTCCCAGTCCCTGCCGCTGAAAAACATCCCCACAGCATGATGCTGCCACCACCATGCTTCACCGTAGGAATGGTGCAAGGTTTCCTCCAGACATGACGCTTGCAGTCAATCTTGGTTTCATCAGACAAGAGAATCTTGTTTCTCATGGTCTGAGAGTCCTTTAGGTGCCTTTTGACAAACTCCAAGCGGGCTGTCATGTGCCTTATACTGAGGAGTGGCTTCCGTCTGGCCACTACCATAAAGGCCTGATTGGTGGAGTGCTGCAGAGATGGTTGTCCTTCTGGATGGTTCTCCCATCTCCACAGAGGAATTCTGGAGCTCTGAGTGACAATCGGGTTCTTGGTCACCTCCCTGACCAAAGTCCTTCTCCCCCGATTGCTCGGTTTGGCCGGGTGGCCAGTTCTAGGAAGAGTCTTGGTGGTTCCAAACGTCTTCCATTAAATAATGATGGAGGCCACTGTGTTCTTGGGGACCTTCAATGCTGCAAACATCCCCAGATCTGTGCCTCAACACAATCCTGTCTCAGCGCTCTACGGACAATTTGTTTGACCTCTTGGCTTGGTTTTTGCTCTGACATGCACTGTCATCTGTGGGACCTTATATAGACAGGTGTGTGCCTTGCCGAATCATGTCCAATCAATTGAATTGACCACAGGTGGACTCCAATCAAGTTGTAGAAACATTTCAAGGATGATCAATGGAAACAGGATGCACCTGAGCTCAATTTCGAGTCTCATAGCAAAGGGTCTGAATATTTATGTAAATAAGGTAACCCTGTTTTCGCTTTGTCACTATGGGGTATTGTGTGTAGATTGATGTGGGGAATAAAAAAAAAATCAATTTTAAAATAAGGCTGTAATGTAACAAAATGTAGAAAAGGTGAAGGGGTGTGAATACTTTCCGAATGCACTGTATATAGATTTTACAGACCCTACTGAGTACTCCCTTACCGCATTTTTACATCGTCACCTAGAATACTTTTTGCTCTATTAGTCAATATGTATTCCATTTACGGCGATTTGCATTGGTTACTTAAATATTAACAAATATTAATCATTGTTAATGTTTAGACAATAATTGTTCATATATCATGAATAAATACAGGCTATTGGCACTTTTCTACTGTTACGTGTGGGATTTTCTTTTGAAATGTTCTGAAATTCCGTGACCCGGAAGCACTTTCTCAGTGTTGCTGAAGAGGCAATGATTGGTGTTGGGACGTAGAATTTCAGTGAATCTGCTTTCTGCAGCGGAGAGTTGTTGACTTCTAGCTAATAATAATACACTAAGAAAAGGAAACAAACGAGTGATCACAGGGTTTGTCGCCTGTCTGTACTGTATATGTGTGCTTATGTTTTAAGCGCGAACAGAATTTAGAAGGTAAGCACTTTTTGCTTTAGCTAACGTTAGGTGTGTTTGTGTGTGAGAGTGACCCTCTTGTACAGTAGTTTGCTTAGCTCTTCTAGACATGTTGCTAGCTTGCAGCTTGCTCTTTTACTGTACTAGCTAGCTAGCTACTGAGTTAATTAATATGTTTGATCAGTTTTTCACAATTCCTGACATTTAATCCTAGTAAAAATTCCCTCTCTTAGGTCAGTTAGGATCACCACTTTATTTTAAGAATGTGAAATGTCATTATAATAGTAGAGTGATTTATTTCAGCTTTTATTTCTTTCATCACATTCCCAGTGGGTCAGAAGTTTACATACACTCAATTAGTATTTGGTAGCATTGCCTTTAAATTGTTTGAGGGAAGAGACTTAGGGGGTATGCTAATTTGGTATAGAGCAGACCTAACCCACTATTAAATTAGTCTAAAACAAGAAAATGTTACATCTGGTGCAGAGAAAATGTCCTCCTGTGTGCTACCTACAGTTGAAGTAGGAGGTTTACATACACCTTAGCCAAACACATTTAAACTCAGTTTTTCACAATTCCTGACATTTAATCCTAGTAAAAATTCCCTGTCTTAGGTCAGTTAGGATCACCACTTTATTTTAAGATTGTTAAATGTCAGAATAATAGTAGAGAGTGATTTATTTCAGCATTTACTTCTTTCATCACATTCCCAGTGGGTCAGAAGTTTACATACACTCAATTCGTATTTGGTGGCATTGCCTTTAAATTGTTTAACGTGGGTCAAACATTTCAGGTAGCCTTCCACAAGCTTCCCACAATAATTTGGGTGAATTTTGGCCCATTCCTCCTGACAGAGCTGATGTAACTGAGTCAGGTTTGTAGACCTCCTTGCTCACGCACGCTTTTTCAGTTCTGCCCACAAATGTTCTATAGGATTGAGGTCAGGGCTTTGTGATGGCCACTCCAATACCTTGACTTTGTTGTCCTTAAGCCATTTTGCCACAACTTTGGAAGTATGCTTGGGGTCATTTTCCATTTGGAAGACCCATTTGCGACCAAGCTTTAACTTCCTGACTGATGTCTTGAGATGTTGCTTCAATATATCCACATAATTTTCCTTCCTCATGATGCCATCGATTTTGTGAAGTGCACCAGTCCCTCCTGTAGCAAAGCTCCCCCACAGCATGATGCTGCCACCCCCGTGCTTCACGGTTGGGATGGTGTTCTTCGACTAGTAAGCCCCCCCTTTTTCCTCCAAACATAACGATGGTCATTATGGCCAAACAGTTCTATTTTTGTTTCATCAGACCAGAGGACATTTCTCCAAAAAGTACGATCTTTGTCCCCATGTGCAGTTGCAAACCGTAGTCTGGCTTTTTTATGGAGGTTTTGGAGCAGTGGCTTCTTCCTTGCTGAGCGGCCTTTCAGGTTATGTCAATATAGGACTCGTTTTACTGTGGATATAGATACTTTTGTACCTGTTTCCTCCAGCATCTTCACAAGGTCCTTTGCTGTTGTTCTGGGATTGATTTGCACTTCTCGCACCAAAGTACGTTCATATCTAGGAGACAGACCACGTCTCCTTCTTGAGCGGTATGACGGCTGCGTGGTCCCATGGTGTTTATACGTGCGTACTATTGTTTGTACAGATGAACGTGGTACCTTCAGGCGTTTGGAAATTGCTCCCAAGGATGAACCAGACTTGTGGAGGTCTACCATTTTTTATCTGAGGTCTTGGCTGATTTCTTTTGATTTTCCCATGATGTCAAGCAAAGAGGCACTGAGTTTGAAGGTAGGCCTTGAAATACATCCACAGGTACACCTCCAATTGACTCAAATGATGTCAATTAGCCTATCAGAAGCTTCTAAAGCCATGACATCATTTTCTGGAATTTTCCAAGCTGTTTAAAGGCACAGTCAACTTAGTGTAACTTCTGACCCACTGGAATTGTGATACAGTGAATTATAAGTGAAATAATGTGTCTGTAAACAATTGTTGGAAAAATTACTTGTGTCATGCACAAAGTAGATGTTCTAACCGACTTGCCAAAATTATAGTTTGTTAACGAGACATTTGTGGAGTGGTTGAAAAACTAGTTTTAATGACTCCAACCTAAGTGTACGTAAACTTCCGACTTCAACTGTACGCAATTATAGCATTAGCTGTGTGGCTTCTTATCATAACTAGCATAGTAACTAGCTAACAAGGAACTTTGCTGCACAAACAACCCCTTGTCTGTGAATTTCCATTGAATGGAAAGTTCCGGTTGTGTGACTTGGCTATCTAGCCAGTGATACTGTTAATGAAATAATCGAATGGTGACGACACGAAATCCATCACCTACCCTATTTACAGCCATATAAAACTATACCCAGTTCAGGAACACCATATCCAGAACCCTTATTCTGTATTTGTGCTCTTCATGAATTGTCATAGACATCAGCCAGATGTTAGCCTACACATCTGCCTCTGTATGAAGTAGGGGAGATGATGATCTTCAAGACACTGTCATTGTCTATTGTGATCCATTCTTTCTGTGTGCTAAAAGCTTTATCCATTATTTTTCTTTCTATGTGCTAAAAGCTTGTTTGAGTTGTTTTTGTTTTCTCCCCATCAGGATGAACGGCCATCCAGAGCTGGAGCCCAGCACAGCACCATCCTGTGTACCTGGCAGCAGGTGTGTGTGTTTTCTTGTCTTATACACTTCACTGTCCATCTCTGATAATGTACATGCTGTACTGACAGGGGGGATGCAAAGAAGAGGACCAAAGAAGAGACTTACTGTAATCAGCCAGCAGATTTTCTTGTGGTTTAAGCGTAGCCATGACATGAGCTACATAATGAAAAGTTGTTGAATATCCTTGAAATGTACAAAACTGACTGACATTCAACTGACATGTTGAATATTTGTTGTCTGAACAGCTTTCCAGTTAATGTGACTGTCTACCTGGTCAGGTATTGCTGACCCCTCACCTGTCTGTCTGTGTGTCCAGGTACGTCAGCCCAGCAGCTGGATGCCTCCTTCAGTACCACCGCCTCTCTGGAGATCTTTGAGCTGGACCTGGCCGAGCCTTCTCTGGACATGAAGCTCTGCGGCGCATACTCCTCCTCTCACAGGTAAGGAAACCCTAGCACTAGTCTTAATGCTAACCCCATCAGAGGAATGTTTCTTTCAACAGGATTCTTTGTAAATTATATTTCTTCAGAGAACTCCAGTAGTAGGTTAAACCCAGGTAGGGCATAGTAGTACAACTGTAATGGTTAAACTCAGGTCACTGGAATGAGCAACAGCAATCAACAAATATTAGTGCAATACAAGTTCCAATAATAAGCATCAGAGCAGGGAAGTCAGCTGTCATAAACAACTCCTGGCTAGGTTTTGAAAACATACGTCTTTGTAGCTCTTCGTCATAGCTAAGACTGCTCTCATCTCTCTTCACCAGATACCACACGCTGGCGTGGGGTCCCCACGGCATGGATGCGCAGGGTCTCCTGTCCGGAGTGCTCATTGCGGGGGGGCGAGAATGGTGATGTCATCTTGTACGACCCGGCCAAGATTATTGCTGAAGACAGTGACGTTGTCATCGCTCAGAGCGACAAACACAGCGGGGGGGTCAGAGTTGATGTCAACTCCTTCCAGGTATACCTAACTAACTGCTTTCACTAACCTGTGGAGTGAGCTTTGGCTTTATGCTGTGCATAGTACTCACATTTTGTTTCCAATATCTCTAAGAGAACTTCTCACTTTTGTTTTATTGGAATACTAATGTTTTGGTCTACAAACCTTGTCAAGTGTCTCTCATTGTGTTTGTTATTGTAGTTGCAGTGTCACCCCATGTTAGCTAGTGATAATAATGCATTACTTCCCTTACCCAGACCAACCTGGTGGCTTCAGGAGGTAACGAATCAGAGATCTACATCCGGGACCTGAACAACTTTGGCTCCCCAATGACACCAGGCCCTAAAACTCAGGTAAGACCCATGACATGGTTAAGAAATAAATACGTTTTGAAATTGAACCTTCAGAGTAGGGTTGTCACGATACCAGTATCGCGATACTCAGAGGTATCGTGGCAAGGAAACAAAACATGAAGCGGACTAAATTTCCTGAGGAAAACAGTCCTAATGTTGGAAACAAGCAGCCTGAGGTTGTCACCCATTACATTTACGTCATTTAGCAGACACTCTTATCCAGAGCGACTTACAGTAGTGAGTGCATACATCTTCATATTTGTTTGTACTTGTCCCCTGTGGGAATCAAATCGAACCCACAACCTTGGCGTTGCAAGTGCCATGCTCTACCAACTGAGCATGTTTCTTTTCCAAGCTACAGCACACAATATGTTACATACAGTAGGTTTTTTAACCAAAGGGTTTAGTCTGCTTTGTGTTTTCCTTTTTTCCATGGAAAATCAGGTATTGTAGTATTGCGATACTGGTATCGTGACAACCCTACTTCAGAGTGCTACCCAGTTCATTTTTTATGGATTATCAATGAGAATTTATGGAGTAGAGGAACGTTTGAGTGAGCAGGTTGTTTATGTTATTTCAGCCTCTGGAGGACGTCAGCTGTGTCGCGTGGAACAGACAGGTCAAACACATCCTGGCTTCAGCCAGGCCCAGCGGCCGCGCCTCCATCTGGAACCTCCGCAAGAACGACCTCATTATCAAAGTCGGCGACCACAGCAACATGGTAGGTAACGTACGTCTGCTGTTTACGGCTCAATTTGCCACTTATGAACCCAGCAACAGGGTACGCAGCAACACACGTTTGTCTGTGTCTGTCTGCTGTTAAAGCCTCAGTCTGTAATTTGTGACCACAGCAACATGGTACACTACGCATGTCTGTATCTTTCTGTCTGCTGTTAAAGGCTTAGTCTGTCACTTTCATCTCCAGTTTAAAAGTGTTGTCCCTGGCTTGCAGCGTTCTGTAAACCGTGGGGGTGGGGGTGAAGAATTCCCTGCTCCTTCAGTCAGAAGATTGGCAAATGTAACTGCCACTGAGTTGTTTTGAATTCTGTGGTAAACCTCCCCAAAACGAATAACAATGGAAGGTACAGGTTGCGCCTTCAGTTGTTTTGGGATGATAATTATTGTGTAATTTTCCTTTGACAGACAGATTTGGCAACCGTATAGGCCTGAGGCTTTTGACATAAAATGTTACTTAGTACAAACACGCCTGTGTGTGTGTGTGTGTGTGTGTTCAGATGCACTGTTCTGGGCTGGAGTGGAACCCAGAGGTAGCTACTCAGCTGGTGCTGGCCTCGGAGGATGACCGGATGCCAGTGATCCAGATCTGGGACCTGCGTTTCGCCACCTCCCCTCTCAAAGTCCTGGAGAACCACACACGGTAAACTATCACTTCAAATTAATCTGGTATCCAGTCTTGAAAAAGTAACATGTTAAAAGTTGAAACGCTGACTGACTGTACTTGGAATAATGGAGGCAAAAACAACCTGTTGGTAGTCAAACTTGTTGAGGCTAATCGCCTGGAGTCTGGCTGACCCTGAGCTGCTACTGAGCTGTGGGAAGGATAACAGAATCCTCTGCTGGAACCACAGAGGTCTCACACACCTGCATACACATGCATTGATCCAATGACTCTGTGCTATTCTTAGCATGGTCCCTATCTACAAAGTACAGTACACTGTTAATAAGTTTCATTACTGAGACATACACGTACACAGCTTTATTTAACCATAAATACATTCCTGTCCTATCTGTAGTTGCCTTCTGATGTGAATCTGTTGTTAATCTCCAGGTGCTGTATGAGTTGCCTACCAGTACCCAGTGGTGCTTTGACATCCAGTGGTGTCCCAGGAACCCAGCGGTGCTGTCGGCTGCAGCCTTTGACGGACACATCAGCATTTACTCCATCATGGGGGGCAGCAGCCAGGCTGTCAGCCAGACACAGGCAGACACAGTGGGTACCAGTTTCACACATTAACGCTGTTCAGGGTGGAAACTGGCCACCATGTTGGTTAGGGTTACAGACACGGTTAGCACCGACTCAGAGATGAACAGTGGTTTAGAGTGGAAACTCTCTTCCATTTTGGAGACACTTGATCATTGTTCATTTTGCTGCTCTTTGACCTGTCTCTGTTCCAGATCAGCACGTCATTTGGCAACATGGATCCGTTTGGAATGGGCCAGACCCTGCCCCCGCTGCAGCTTCCCCAGGCATCCCCCTACACAGCCACCCCCCTCAAAAAGCCCCCCAAGTGGATCCGCAGGCCCGTGGGGGCCTCCTTCGCTGTGAGTCACTATCTTCTCTGCCTTCATTACTTTGCTATGTTTGTCAAGTCGTATGCATGGATGTATGATGTACAGTTACTGAGCAGCACATTGCTTTCCTTTTGTGCTATTATCTGACCTCCTGGTGACCTTTACTGCATGTTCCTTTCTCTCACCTCTATAGAAATTGATAAGTTGAAATCGTACTAATAAGTTATTCTCTTCCTATTTCTCTCCCCCTCCAGTTTGGTGGTAAGCTGGTGTCGTTGGAGAACATTAAGCCCAGCCCCCAGCAGCCTCAGCAGCACGGCCCATGTGGTTCACGTGAGTCAGGTGATCACCGAGACGGCCTTCCTGGAGCGCTCGGCCCAGCTGCAGGCCATGCTGGCTGCAGGCAGCTTCACTGACTTCTGCCAGGAGAAGATAGATGCTGCCCAGAACGAGTTCGACAAGACCGTCTGGTCCTTCCTGAAGGTAGGGATGGGAACTCGGACTTCACTTTTCCTTTATTGTCTAGTGTTAAAACAGAAGTTTGTCTCTTGCTGTACTGCAAGGTATTGCTGTGCTTTTACTTTACCAATGTTCAATTGTGTTCTCAGGTGAACTTTGAGAATGACGCTCGTGGAAAATACCTGGAGCTTTTGGGATACAAGAAGGAGGAGCTAGCAGCAAAGGTGAGGTTGGAAATGAACCGTCACTGAATGTCCTCAGGCCTTGTCAGTCTGTCTGTCTGACCTGTCTGATCCTAATGCTGTTTGTCAGCCTGGTTTAACTCTGCTGTGGATGTTGGTTGTTTGTTTACAGATTGCAGCAGAATAAAATAAAAACCTATTCAGCCTGAGGAGGTACCGTCTTTCTTTCCCGTGTGTGTGTGTGTGCGCACGAAACCTATAATTCATTATTTGTGACAACACGGTAAGCAACATGGCATCGGAAGCAACAATTTGCTGAAATGTAGATAGTAATGCTAATGGTAATCAAATGCAAATGTATCTGCTCATTCACTCTCCATGTGTGTGAGTAGCTTTGGTGTCATTGCTCAAACAGGGAAGTGGTAGGGGCAGTCAGAAACTGTCCAAGATGACTCTCTCTAGGTTTCACACTACAGTTGTTTAGGTGACTAGGAAAAGGAAGTCTTTCTTTTTCACGTGCTTGGCAGTTCAAGTTAGGACAACTGAAAATTGTTGAATCGCTTCCCTGACTTTTGTCATAGATCATCATTTAATATGATTTGGTGAACTTCACATCACATATTTCCATTGTAACTTATATTTTTCATCTGCAAGACGATGCTATTTTCTCATCTGGTTCTTAAAGCTAAAGCATATTTTGTGATTCTGACATTGCTTAACCTGGGCTCAAAGATAACAGTACTAATATCTCAATGGACACAATCAATTAACTTTCATCATTTAACATGAATGAACATTGTTAGGTTTCTAACATTATTCTGATGATTATTTATCTACAACTCTCAATCTAATGGCTCTCTCTGCTGAACTCCAAATCTGGCTCTCCTCTCCTGCTGTATGAATGTGTGCAGCCTTCCCCTGCTCCTTCCCCTACCTCTGAACCTGAGCCTGATGTAGTGCCTGAACCCAGTGCCGCTCCCCAGCTCAGTGCTGAAACCCCGGCTGAGGTCCTTCCTCCTGTGCCTGAGCCTGCTGTTATCGAGCTCGCCCCCGAACCGCCGCTTGAACCTGCCCTCCAGCCTGAACCCCAACCTAAGCCAGAGCTTGCCCCCTCAATCTGTGGTGACCTTTCACCTCCTTCTGATCCTATGCCTGTCCTCCAATCTGAGCCTGTCCTTACTCTTGACCTCAGCGCTGAACCCCAGCTTCTCACTCCTGTTGCTCTCCTGCCAGAGTCTGACCCTACTTTGGCCCCCCCAGCTCTGGCTCCCACCACTGACCTGCAGCAAGTACCCGTGTTTGATCCCGCTGCCTCCTTCACCCTCCAGCCTCCAACAGGGTTCAACTAAGTAGACGTACATTGTGTGTCTGAGTTTGACCACTTTGGCCTAATGCCTCAGGTACAGTCCCCGCTACATCCTGTACCTGACCACACCAACCTGCTGCCAGTACCCGGCTTTGACCCAATGCCATCATTCCCCACCCTGCAGCCTCTAGCCGACCCTGGACGACTCCTCTCCGCCGACCTCCCACCTGAAGACGCATTTGACCTCATCGCTGCTACAAATCTCCAGCCAGCAGCGGAACTGGAACTCAAACCTGCTCCAGAACCGAAAGATCCGTTTGACCTCATCGCTGCTGCAAACCTCCAGCAAGCAGCGGAACTGGACGTGACGGAGTCTCTGGAACCAGTGGAAGCGGAAGTGGACCTGACGAGGGCTTTGGCCCTTGAGGCTGAAGCTGAGCCCATCGCCCAGGAAGAGATTCCTCTGGAGGAGGTACCCTCTCCTCTCATCCCCTCTTCTCGTCAGTCCATCCCAGAGAAAGAGAATGTCACATCGTACTGTTACAACGTTCATCGCTAAACTGTAAACCTATTACATTGGTACTGCTACGTCAGTATATTGCTACAGTTATGTCTCTCATCTAGAACTAGAATTGACTTACCAAATTATTATCCTCCTATTTTCCTTCAACTTCCCTTTCTCTCTGGGGTACTCACACCCATTTGTTTGGTTTTACTTTGCTGTCTAATGGTTATATGTAAAGCTCTCTGTGAGATTAGATGTATATAGTGGTATGGAATAACTGTTGTTTTTGAGTTGTTGCCCTGTAAATCTCCCATTGACATCATTTGCACAGCAGTTGGAATTGTACTCTTAGTTCCTCCAGTGAAGGTACTGCTCAAGGTAAAAAAACATGAATAAACTCCCTCTCTGGTCTGTCAGGAGGTGGCAGCACCAGTGGAAGCAGAGGCAGAGGCCAGCCTCCCTGAGGAGGCACCAGCTCCAGTCCAAGAGGGCATTAACCTCGGTCTCAGTCGAGGTAAAGATCCATCTGAATCTCTATTTTGATTGTTCTCAGTTTAAGTTGCCGATGTGCTTTTGTTGTGTGTTGTTGGTTTGTCCGGTCAGGTGTGGACTGCCTGATTACCCAGGCCCTGCTGACCGGGGACTTCGGGGGCGCCGTGGTACTCTGTCTCCATGACAACCGCATGGCCGACAGCATCATCTTGGCTATCGCCGGAGGGGCGGAGCTTCTGGAGAAAAGCAAGATCACCAAGGTAACTAACACAGTAACGTAACGTAACAAGCTGGTGTGAAGACCAAGGCAACGGTGTTCTATCGAGGTGCTTCCCACTGGGCAGCAGTTGCTTCACCGGGCAGCTGTATCCCATGTCGCTGGCGGTAGCTAATGTGGCCAATTTGTTCCATACTCAATTATATTTGGAGTAGGATAGCAGCCTACAGGAGAAATAACTTGTAATATTGGGAGTAACCATTTGGATGTCACCGTGATACAGTCTACTGCTCAATGGAGAGCGTTTGTGCTGCAAGCCGTCAACACAACACCACCTTGCACAGTGTGTCCTTCGCTCCCGGGTTCCGCAGGCCGAGCACTGCTGTCTTGCAGTAACTTAGAGTGAAGTAGCTAGATAGTGTAGCTAATATCAGGCAGGGTGACAGACAGCTAAAGCACATTTATTGCTTTTGTAGTTCGATATAAACGGAATGATTCTGAACACTCGGAAGTCCCAACTTCGGCAGACAAGTTTTAAATTCTCGATGAAGTTTATAGCCACAAACATAAACTATCTAGCTGGGGAGGGCTCATCAGGACGACTGACTGAACCGAATCCGTTCGTCTCCACTCAACTCGCAACATACGTCATACATTTTGGGCGTGTCTGTATAGCCTCCCCCATCACGAAAGTACCTCTATCATGATGAGGTCAGTCAGTGCCATGATCAGGTAGTTGTTGATCCATGGTATTGGCTACCAGTATTCCAGTATTGGCTACTGTTCTACTCATATTGTTTATTGATAACGTATCCTTCTGCAGATGATCAGTGGTGGTGTTGAGGAACTGGCAGAGGGAGGTACAGTGGGGGGAAAAAATGGTGTTTATGGGCTGTGGTTTCTGTTGTGGCTCCTCTATTGTTTAGTC
The DNA here is from genome assembly GCF_020615455.1 of Coregonus clupeaformis. NCBI lineage: Eukaryota > Metazoa > Chordata > Actinopteri > Salmoniformes > Salmonidae > Coregonus > Coregonus clupeaformis. The sequence continues at coordinate 25,866,083 of NC_059200.1, forward strand.
ATCATTTGTGTTTGTGTGTTCTCCAGGTGAGGTCTGCCTCCCCAGTGACCTCCTGGAGTAACCAAACTCCCCCAGCTCTCCCCAGTGACCTCCTGGAGTAACCAAACTCCCCCAGCTCTCCCCAGTGACCTCCTGGAGTAACCAAACTCCCCCAGCTCTCCCCAGTGACCTCCTGGAGTAACCAAACTCCCCCAGCTCTCCCCAGTGTCCCTCCTCCTCTAGGCCCTACCACCACAGACCCCCAGGGACATACACACTAGCCCTCAGTATGGCTGGGACCACACACACATCTGGACCACACTAGCAACTTTGCTTCAGCTTTTTTGGCATGTGTTGAGTGTGCCACAATCTTGACCAACTCTAAAATCTAACTCTACTTCTAGCAGCGAACTAAACACACAAATGTTTTGCAGTTTTTTTTGAAGGTATCTAGCTAGCTGCCATAGTTATTAGTGCCAGTAGCTTTCCTCCCTAACACTTTTCCCTGGATGTTAATGTCTTTGATGGCTTTGATGTTTCCTCTGGTTGACTGTAGTCCCATATTGTTTGCCTGGATGAAAATGAATTCATTGATTACATTGATTCAACTGGGATTAATACTTTTATATTAAACCAATGAATTGATTTCCAATGTTATCATTACCAAGGGGCTTTTCCTACACTGTTGTTCTAGTATGGAATCAATACGTTACTACTCTCTTCTGTTGCAAGCACTCCTCTTGCTATTGTGGTACAATTAGACTTAGCACAAATACCAAGCACAGGGTCACAGCCATGTACCCCTGACCCCCTACCCTCACCATGGACCTGCCAGCTAATGCCCACTGAGCTCCACTCCCTTAGGTGCTGTATTAGTCTGCATGTCCCCTGCTCTGTTTCCTACTCTACAACCCAACCTTAAGGTCACTGATTGACCCCAACACCACCACTACTTCCACATGCCCCCCTAGTCTCTCTCGCTACCTGACCCCTTACCTCCACAGTCACAGCTCCGCCCCCCTGTTCCCATGGTCCCCATACCGGCTGGTCACTTACTGTAGCTGCAGTAGTATGCATGTCACCCTGTTGATACCCCAACCCACCCTGGATGCATGTCACCCTGTTGATACCCCAACCCACCCTGGATGCATGTCACCCTGTTGATACCCCAACCCACCCTGGATGCATGTCACCCTGTTGATACCCCAACCCACCCTGGATGCATGTCACCCTGTTGATACCCCAACCCACCCTGGATGCATGTCACCCTGTTGATACCCCAACCCACCCTGGATGCATGTATGGTTTGTCATGCATGTCTGTGTGGAGCACCTGATACAACCTCTAACCCTCTCCATGTCTGTCTGTTTCTTCAGTCCAGATCCTGTTTCTCTTTTCGTAGATTCACTCACAGCTCTCTTGTATGTCAGTATTTTGTATGTCTATCTAGTTGTCTTGAAGGGATACTTGGGGATTTTGGCAGTGAGGCCCTTTATCTTCTTCACTATAGTCATATGTTAGAGGTTGTTTCGCGAGCCAATGCTAACTAGCGTTAGCGCAATGACAAAGTCTATGGTATCTTCTAGCTAGCAGATACCATAGACTTCCAGTCATTGCACTAACGCTAGTTAGCAACTTCCTTCAAACTGCACGCAGAGACATACAAATGGTTTCCATGAGTTCATCTGACTCTGGGAAAGTAGATTAAGGGACTCATTGCCAATATCCCTTTAATTCCACCACTTTTCAACCTCATATTCATTATCTCCAGCACCATACCAGTGTCTACATATGTGAAAACGGCATGTTTCTATGATCTGTAGTTGAAAAAAAATGTAAAGTAAAAAACGGTATTGTCTTGCTTGCCATGTCACCGCCAATCTCAAAAAGCAAACATCCCCCCCCACCCCCCAGTTTCCCATATGGCTCAGCTCAGGTGCCTACAGTACATAAACCATAGACATACACTACATGACCAATAGTATGTGGACACCTGCTTGTCGAACATCTCATTCCAAAATCGTGGGCATTAATATGGAGTTGGTCCCCCCTTTGCTGCTATAACAGCCTCCACTCTTCTGGGAAGGCTTTCAACTAGATGTTGGAACATTGATGCGGGGACTTGCTTCCATTCAGCCACAAGCATTTTTGAGGTCGGGCACTGATGTTGGGCGATTAGGCCTGGCTCGTAGTCGGCCGTCCAATTCATCCCAAAGGTGTTCGATGGGGTTGAGGTCAGGGCTCTGTGCAGGCCAGTCAAGTTCTTCCACACTGATCTCGACAAACCATTTCTGTATGGACCTCGCTTTGTGCACGGGGGCATTTTCATGCTGAAACAGGAAAGGGCTTTCCCCAAACTGTTGCCACAAAGTTGGAAGCACAGAATCGTCTAGAATATCGTTGTATGCTGTAGCGTTAAGATTTCCCTTCACTGGCGCTAAGGGGCCTAGCCCGAACTATGAAAAACAGCCCCAGACCATAATTCCTCTACCAAACTTTACAGTTGGCACTATGCATTGGGGCAGGTAGCGTTCTCCTGGCATCCACCAAACCCAGATTTGTCCGTCGGACTGCCAGATGGTGAATTGAGATTCATCACTCCAGAGAACGCGTTTCCACTGCTCCAGAGTCCAAACCACTCCAGCCGACGCTTGTCATTGCGCATGGTGAACTTAGGCTTGTGTGCGGCTACTCGGCCGTGGAAACCCATTTCATGAAGCTCCCGACAAACAGTTATTGTGCTGACGTTGCTTCCAGAGGCAGTTTGTAATTCTGTAGTGAGTGTTGCACTCGGCTGTCTCGTTCTGTGAGCTTGTGTGGCCTACCACTTCGCGGCTGAGCCGTTGTTGCTCCTAGACGTTTCCACTTCACAATAACAATACTTACAGTTGACTGGGGCAGCTCTAGCAGGGCAGAAAGTTGACGAACTGACTTGTTGGAAAGGTGGCATCCTATGACGGTGCCACGTTGGATGTCAATGAGCTCTTCAGTAAGGCCATTCTACTGCCATTGTTTGTCTATGGAGATTGCATTGCGGTCTGCTCGATTTTATACACCTGTCAGCAACGGATGTGGCTGAATCCACTAATTTGAAGGGGTGTCCACATACTTTTGTGTATATATACAGTGAGGGAAAAAAGTATTTGATCCCCTGCTGATTTTGTACGTTTGCCCACTGACAAAGACATGATCAGTCTATCATTTTATGGTAGGTTTATTTGAACAGTGAGAGACAGAATAACAACAAAAAAATCCAGAAAAACGCATCTCAAAAATTTTATAAATTTATTTGCATTTTAATGAGGGAAATAAGTATTTGACCCCTCTGCAAAACATGACTTAGTACTTGGTGGCAAAACCCTTGTTGGCAATCACAGAGGTCAGACGTTTCTTGTAGTTGGCCACCAGGTTTGCACACATCTCAGGAGGGATTTTGTTCCACTCCTCTTTGCAGATCTTCTCCAAGTCATTAAGGTTTCGAGGCTGACGTTTGGCAACTCGAACCTTCAGCTCCCTCCACTTATTTTCTATAGGATTAAGGTCTGGAGACTGGCTAGGCCACTCCAGGACCTTAATGTGCTTCTTCTTGAGCCACTCCTTTGTTGCCTTGGCCGTGTGTTTTGGGTCATTGTCATGCTGGAATACCCATCCACGACCCATTTTCAATGCCCTGGCTGAGGGAAGGAGGTTCTCACCCAAGATTTGACGGTACATGGCATCGTCCCTTTGATGCGGTGAAGTTGTCCTGTCCCCTTAGCAGAAAAACACCCCCAAAGCATAATGTTTCCACCTCCATGTTTGACGGTGGGGATGGTGTTCTTGGGGTCATAGGCAGCATTCCTCCTCCTCCAAACACGGCGAGTTGAGTTGATGCCAAAGAGCTTGATTTTGGTCTCATCTGACCACAACACTTTCACCCAGTTCTCCTCTGAATCATTCAGATGTTCATTGGCAAACTTCAGACGGGCCTGTATATGTGCTTTCTTGAGCAGGGGGACATTGCGGGCGCTGCAGGATTTCAGTCCTTCACGGCGTAGTGTGTTACCAATTGTTTTCTTGGTAACTATGGTCCCACCTGCCTTGAGATCATTGACAAGATCCTCCCGTGTAGTTCTGGGCTGATTCCTCACCGTTCTCATGATCATTGCAACTCCACGAGGTGAGATCTTGCATGGAGCCCCAGGCCGAGGGAGATTGACAGGTCTTTTGTGTTACTTCCATTTGCGAATAATCGCACCAACTGTTGTCACCTTCTCACCAAGCTGCTTGGCGATGGTCTTGTAGCCCATTCCAGCCTTGTGTAGGTCTACAATCTTGTCCCTGACATCCTTGGAGAGCTCTTTGGTCTTGGCCATGGTGGAGAGTTTGGAATCTGATTGATTAATTGCTTCTGTGGACAGGTGTCTTTTTATACAGGTAACAAGCTGAGATTAGGAGCACTCCCTTTAAGAGTGTGCTCCTAATCTCAGCTCGTTACCTGTATAAAAGACACCTGGGAGCAGAAATCTTTCTGATTGAGAGGGGGTCAAATACTTATTTCCCTCATTAAAATGCAAATCAATTTATAACATTTTTGACGTGCGTTTTACTGGATTTTTTTGTTGTTATTCTGTCTCTCACTGTTCAAATAAACCTACCATTAAAATTATAGACTGATAATTTTTTTGTCAGTGGGCAAACATACAAAATCAGCAGGGGATCAAATACTTTTTTCCCTCACTGTAGTGTATACACACACACCATAGACATACATAATTCACACACACAGAAGTCAGCTCAGACAGATCGAGCTCAGAGAGGTCCAGCTCAGGAGCTCCATCAGCAGCAGATTTTCATTCAGAATGGAAAATGGATGTGTTAACGCAACATGTTAGTACATTGAACCAAATGTTATCGATTAGTTCCTCTAATCAAATCGCACCGAATTGTTTCAAACTAAAACATATCGTTCCTTTATCTTTGTCTTGAAAGGGAAAGATGCACATCCCCACTATTCCCTTTATAATGCACTTTATAGGCCAGGGTATAAGGTTCTTGTCAAAAATAGTGCACTTTATAGGAAATAGGCTGCCATTCGGAATGCAGCCCCTGAGTCTGTGATGTCATCTTCTGTGTCTGTCCTGTCTATCGTTGCAGACTGAGCCGACACCCCCCATTTATGGGATGCCTCCCCCTGGGTCAGATGTGTACTCACATCAGTACCAGCGTAAGTGTCTCAAACATCCCTACCACTTCCAGGTGATGGTTGCTCTCTTCTTCGTGTAGAAGGTAAGTGGCACACTGAACCACCTATAAGTGTGTCTGCTGCCACCAACAGGTTTGGAGTATACACTGAGTAGCCTCGAGGAAATCGTGGCCTCGCACATACAGGCGCTAGCCTTGGGTATTCTAAATACAGTTAGTGTCTCCAACTGTATTTCAAGTCAGACTATCTTCGATGCCCCGTTTTCTAAATTTAAACCATCAAACATTTTCTGTTGAATGTTTGCTTTCATAGTGTTTTCTCTTTGGAATGTTCTTTGCTAATCAGCCTTGAATCTTTCTTTGGCGATTTATCTAAACCTGAAATATCACCCTAAATTGATAATGAGAATGTTTGGCTGTTAACTATCTCACTGCATGATGTCCCATTCTGAATGACAAATCTTTCATGCCTGATAGTCTCTCTATAAAAAAATCTGGCCAGAAATATTGGCACACTTGCAATTTTTTCTAATAATTCAAAATTTCTTCCAGAAAACTATTGAAATTAAAACATTGGTATCCACATATGTATGTCTTTGTTTTGCAGTTGAACAAAACGAAAAAATCTGAATAATTTACTAAATCTTAGCTTATTCCACAAAGAAATCCTAAAATGGCCCGGACAGTATTATTGGCACCTTCTAGAAGTAGTTAGAAATAATTAGATTTCAAGCAGGTGATTCTCTTTTACTTTGGAATTGAACTCACCTGTGGTATGTTGCATGTGCCTGCAATATAAAAATCACTCATTCAGCCAGTTTGAATAGAGAAAAGGACTAATTCTCCTGTTTTGTGTCATTGTGTGTACCGCAATGTGCATGGAGAAAATAAAGAAAACCAGAGAATTATCTGAGGAGGTCAGACACAAATTGTAGCCAAACATGGACAATCTCAAGGCTACAAGTCCATGTCCAGAGACCTTGATGTTCCTGTTTCCACCATACGTAATGTTATCAAGAAGTGTAAGGCCCATGCCACTGTAGCAACCTCTCTGGACGTGGCCGCAAGAGAGAACTTGATGGAAGATTGCAGCGAAGGATTGTTCTAATGGTGGAGAAAGCACCTCTATCAACTGCCACACAGATTCAAGCTGACCTTCAGACACAAGGTATGACAGTTCAATTCGCACCATCTGTTGCCAACTCAATGAAAGGGGGTTGTATGGTAGGAGACCCAGGAGGACCCCACTGCTGAGAGAGAGAGATATAAGAAAGCCGACTGCAATTTGCCAAAACACACCTGAACATGCCAACATCCTTCTGGGAGAATGTCCTGTGGACAGATGAGACCAAATTAGAGCCTTCAAAGAAAATAACACCTTCCCTACAGGCAAACATGGAGAAGGTTCAGTGATGTTTTGGGGTTGCTTTGCTGCTTCTGGCACTGGGTGCCTTGAACGTGTGCATGGCATCGTGAAATCAGGAGAATACCAAGGCATTGGAGCGCAATGTCGGACCCAGTGTCAGAAATCTGTGTCTCCGTCGAAGGTCATGGGTCTTCCCAGCAGGAGAATGACCCCAAACACACTTAAAAAAGCACCCAGGAATGGTTCAAGATCAAACGCTGGACTGTTCTGAAGTGGCCAGCAATGAGTCCAGATCTAAATCCCATTGAAAACTTGTGGAGAGATATGAAAACAGCTGTTGGGAGAAGGCATCCTTCAAATCTGGGTAAACTGGCGCTGTTTGCACAAGAGGAGTGGACCAACCTGCCAGTACAGAGGTGCAGGAAGCTCATTGATGGCTATAGGAAGCGCTTGATTGCAGTTATTTTGAACAAAGGCTGTCCTACCAAATATTAAGTCTAGGGTGTCAATAATTTTGTAATGCCATTTCTGTTTATTTTCTGATTTAAATGGATATATTAAGTTCTGAATCAAAAGCAAAGGTTCTGTAATATTGACAGTGAAATAAAGAATTGTGGAGACTAAATACTTAGGTAAATTTCAACTTATTTTGGGGGGAAATTGTGAGTTACTTGAAAAACGTGCAAGGGTGCCAATATCTTTGGCAACGACTGTACTTTTGAATGAAGTTCTAACTAAGTTGAAGCATTTTTATGTAATGTTACCATATATTGTAATTATTAACAGAGAAACATGCTTCCATTTCACATTTCCTGAACTGCTAGAAAGTTGAATGCATGTTGCTATTGTTAAAGACCCACAGTAAGCACTGTTAAAGTATTTAACGTAACTCTGTGACTAATGCATGCTGTTCTCTCTTCTGTGAACCCCAGCCTACCCTCCGGCCAGCCAGTACAACCCTGGCACTGGTGGCCCAGCTATCTATTCACCTCTTCAGTACTCTGCTCCTCCCTCCTTCTCTTCCTCCTCTCCTCAAGCCCCAGCTCCAGGCTTCATGCCCCAGTACACTCAACAACCCCTCTACCAACCTCCTGCCATGGGACAGCCTCTGTCTTCTCATCCTCCTTTCTCTCCTACTTCCTCCTTCTCTCCTCCTCTGTCCTCTGGAGCGTCTTTCCAACATGGCGGACCAGGGTCGCCTGCCTCGTACATGCTTCCTCCTCCACCAACCGGATCCTCAGGTACACAGCCTGATCCTGGCTCTGCCCCTCTCTCCACCCGCCAGTCATCTACAACATGACAGTACTCAGTACTGGCTTTGGTCCAACATCTACACTACAATACCCCTTAGAAAGAAGCAATGTATTGAACCTGTATTCTAAAGTGGTACGCTAGTGTGGATATTGGAACAAAGCCATAGTTCAGTTTGATTGGCCAACCAAATGTCAAGTGTAGGGTTAGATACCAGCATAGGAAGCTAGTGGTCCATATGGAACTGGTCTTTAAAATTGAGTAAGTGATAGGCAGCTGTGTAGACAGTGTCCAAATATAAGGCCATAGGAACCAGGACTCAGTGTGTGCTATCTATTTGCTTAGTGAGCACAGTGCAGCCAAGCAGACAGGCTTCAGACTGTAATGTCATTATTTTGCACTATAGCCTATTTATTGCCTTACCTCCATAACTTGCTACATTTGCACACACTGTATATATATTTTCTGTTGTATTTTTTGACTTTGTTTTTTTTACCCCATATGTAACTCTGTTGTTTTTATCGCACTGCTTTGCTTTATCTTGGCCAGGTCGCAGTTGTAAATGAGAACTTGTTCTCAACTGGCTTACCTGGTTAAATAAAGGTGAAGTAAATAAAATAAAAAAAGACTGTCAACAGCTGCTGTTGTTCCATGCCTCTCTCACACCTCTAACCCTGGGTGGGGAAAGCTGAGGAAACGTTTTTCAACTGACATACTGTTACTCATTTGAAAAATGGCGGATACTTATTAACAGGGCCCTGTCTGGCCTTTTGGGGTAACCGAAGTGTTAGAGGGGTGTTAGACATTATTAGCATTACCGTATTGTTAAATTAAATGGGACATTATTAGTTAGGTGTAAACATTTACAGGTACAGTAACACTAACAACAACACATTTTTTGGAGGAGGGCAGGTAGCCTAGCGGTTAAGAGCGTTGGTCCAGTAACCGAAAGGTCGCTGATTGGAATCCCTGAGCTGACTAGGTGAAAAATCTGTCGATGTGCCCTTGAGCAAGGCACTTAACCCTAATTGCTCCTGTAAGTCACTCTGGATAAGAGTGTCTGCTAAATTACAAAAATGTTAATTTTGAGTGTCATGAGTGTACTATTAGTAGTTCCCTAGCTATCATTGTCATTATCATATTACTGTTCTCTCACATGTGCCCTGTTGGTTCTGGGAAGTGTTGTAGAGTGTATTTGTTTCATTCACAAAGGGATATAATCCAGACAGTACCTGTTTCATGAAAGGTGAATTTAAATAGACAGCTCTGCTCTGCTACCTTATATAATTACTGTCTGGAAATGTCTGCCACCGGGCCTGACCAGATCATACTATTCAATTTAATCAAAACCATCAAGCGCTCGCCAATATTCCTGACGATCAACAGCATTTCCGCTTCTGTTTTATAGATTAATATTTAATCAAAGAACCAGCTTCTATTTATTTTTTTAAACCAGCTGATTTTAACGGGAGCTATCTATCACATAATCAGCTCTGTCACAGACCGGAAGTACCCAGGACAATAATCATAACTGCCATGATGCTGTTGTTGATCAAGAGGTTAACATGGGTATGAGTGTCAGTTGGTGGACCCCGATGTGTGGTGGTCTGGGCAGGAGCGTAAGCAGCAATGATTGGGTTGGTGGTAAATTAAGAGTCCAATTGGGATGGCTCAGAGCTTTACTTGGCTATCTAGGGCAGGCAATATCCTGATGAAAATGACAGGCAGGAGGATCATGATGATTATATTTAGGGGTCAGCCCAGGCTACACTGTGCTCAAATACCAATGCATTTAGCCTAAACAAAACTGTTTTGGTCATTTACTGAAATGTTAATAAAATGAGCCATACAGCCTACGCCGTTGCTCGTTGTCTTGCTGATGCACTATGAGATGTATAGCTTGCTTCAACTTTGGCGACTAGTAAGTATTTTTTAAACCTCCCGCTTTGGGCTGAATGTGTCAATGTGTATTTCATATATGCATAATCTATGAGCAGAATTACTGTTTTACCTCGGTTAGCCACGAAATCCCTAGTTTGAAAGTGACTGTTCTCTGGAAACTGCGGTACCATTTTCGCTACATTTAGCCCCACTTGGGCCAGCCCTCTAGCAATTCGAGTTTAAGCCAATGAGCTTCAGCCCCTCGCCATTTGCGTGACAGCTAGCAAGACGCACACACAGTAGAGAGAGAGCAATGACGTGGTGCACATATCTGCACATTTGTGATGTACGCAATTTTCTGCAACCACTTTTGGCTCGTGGGCGCTACATTCAGAACAACTGGCAAAGTTTTCAAAATTACCGGAGAATCTATTTAAGTAATTTTAAAATAAGCGCAATCAAAGCAATAATTATATTTTTGCCTATCCATGCTACCCAGAAATCGGCATACAAAATATTCAAAATCCCTCTCCCCATACCCGCTTATGAAAAACAACTCTTACAAGTCCCGTTCTCTGTGGCCGAATCATTCCAGTGTTGTGCTGTGAGTAGTCTGGGTGCCAGTCTAACTGTAGTTGTCTCTTGCCAAGCTAGAGACAGTGGCACCGAGGCTGTAGTGAGGAGACGGGTGAGTGATGGGTTTCTATCTGCTTCTCCACAGGCCCTCAGAACGGCTGGAACGACCCTCCTACTCTGAGCAGAGTGCCAAAGAAGAAGGTGAGACCTATCACACAACCACTAGCACATACATTATCATGCTGTGGTCACTGACCCTGGGTCTATAGCTCTCCAGGACACAGGAGCAGTGGATTAACCACACACACTGAGTATATAAAACTATTTCGATGATATAGACTGACCAGGTGAATCCAGGTGAAAGCTATGATCCCCTATTGAAGTCAATTGTTAAATCAGTGTAGATGAATGGGAGGAGACTGGTTAAAGAAGGATGATTATTATTATTTATTTTTTTACCCCCTTTTTCTCCCCAATTTCGTGATAGCCAATTGGTAGTTAGTCTTGTTTCATAGTATAGTTTCTTCTTCTTTTTATTCAGTTTAGTCACATGATTTCTCAATTTACAGTACGTTTGCCAATCGGTTGTGCAGCCAGACTTATTTGCCATTCCTTTTGCCTCATCCCTCTCAACCATACCATTTTTCAATTCATCATCAAGCCACAGGGATTTAACAGTTTTTACAGTCATTTCCTTAATGGGTGCATGCTTATTAGTAACTGTAATATTCAATTTCATAAATGTGTCAAGTGCAGCATCTGGTTGCTCCTCATTACACACCACAGACCAACAAATATTCTTTACATCAATAACATAGGAATCACTACAAAACGTATTGTATAATCTCTTATACACTATATTAGGCCCAGCCTTTGGAACTTTGGTTTTCCTAGATATGGCTACTATATTGTGATCACTACATCCAATGGATTTGCATACTGCTTTAAAGCAAATTTCTGCAGCATTAGGAAAGATGTGATCAATATATGTGGATGATTTCATTCCTGTGCTGTTTGTAACGACCCTGGTAAGTTGACTGATAACCTGAACCAGGTTGCAGGTACTGGTTACAGTTTGAAGCTTTTTCTTGAGTGGGCAGCTTGATGAAAGCCACTCAATATTTAATTCACCCAGAAAATATACCTCTCTGTTGATATCACATACATTATAATAAAATAAAATATAAAATGCCATTTAGAAGACGCTTTTATCCAAAGCGACTTACAGTCATGCTTGCATACATTTTTATGTATGGGTGGTCCCGGGGATCGAACCCACTACCTTGGTGTTACAAGTGCCGTGCTCTACCAGCTGAGCTACAGAGGACCATTATCAAGCATTTCACACGTTATCCAGATACTGACTGTTAGCACTTGGTGGTCTATAGCAGCTCCCCACAATAATGGGCTTTAGGTGAGGCAGATGAACCTGTAGCCGTATTACTTCAACAGTATTTAACATGTGAACCTCTCTAAGCTTTACAGGAATGTGGTTCTGAATATAACACCTCCACCATTGGCATTTCTGTATTTTTTGTAGATGTTATAACCATGTATTGCTACCACTGTATCATCAAAGGTATTATCTAAGTGAGTTTCAGAGTTGTCAGAATATGAATGTCATCTGTTACTAGCAAATTATTGATTTCATGAACCTTGTTTCTTAAGCTACATATGTTAACGTGGGATATTTTTAGCACTTTTTTGGGATGCTTGATTGTTTTCATTGATTGACTGGGAAGCTTAGCAGAAGTAGACATGCTCATGTTTTTTATGTTAGTGCAGGGTGAGCTGCACACAGTGGACTTCCTACTAGGGCACACCGCCTCAGTGCTAACAGTATAACTCTGGTTCATAGGCACATGATTACTGCATACAATAGCTGTAGGATCAGCAGAGGCATTCAGGGCAGTTAGAGGAACATAAATTAGGTTATTTACATTGTGTTTACCAACGCCCCTGGGATAATGAAAATTTGCTGAAGCATTATGACAACTCAGCGACATAATGGTAGGGATGAACTGAGCTGGGCTTGGGTCATTGATAAGTCATTGTCTCAACTAAGCATTGGAGTCAACATGGGCCAGCACCCCTGTGGAATGCTTTCGACACCTTGTAGAGTCCATGCCCCGACAAATTGAGGCTGTTCTGAGGTGGGGGTGCAAAACAATATTAGGAAGGTGTTCATAATGTTTTGTACACTCAGTATGTGTGTATATATATATATATATATATATATATATATATATATATATATATTGTGATGTCACGAGAGGCTGTGTCCTGGAGGGACGTTACATCCCCCTGAGGTGGCTGCAAACCCAGACAGCTATGGCTCCATCTGCTGGTAGGGTCGGGAACTCCACCCCTCTATGGCCAATCTTCCCACGCAGCTGAAACAAATGAGGAGCTGATGAGCTGAAGGTTTGGGAAGGGAAGAGACACACTGAGGGAGTGTGTGGGGGGTGAAGAGACACGGTCTCCAAGCTGGGCTCTCTGGAGGACAAGAGTGCTGCACGTCCACTTCCATGAGGAATATAAGGATTTGGAGATACTTACCTTTGGGAAATACTCACCTTTGGATATATGCACCTGTGGAAATACGTGAGAGACATTTGGAAGGACTTTTTGCTGGGTTGGCCACTAGCTGCAACGTGGACTACAGTAAGGCTGGGGAAAAGTTATCTGAGCGAGTGAGAATTATGACTTTGGATGTGGAAGAGACATCCCTGAACTGTTAACCCTTAAAGAGCCACAAGAGAACAGAATTTTGTTATATTTTCGTTAATTTCCCAAGACCTATAATAAAATCCTTGTTTTGTTTGAACCTTGTCTCCTTGCACTACTTGAGCAATCCCGCTGAAAGCTGTGTAGCCTCTCGTGACGTCACAGATGGTGGAGAATACGGGCACGCTCAAGCGTTAATAGTGCATGTCAGAGGAGGATACCGAAGGTTTGATCACCCAGTTTTCCAAGTTGGCCGTAGGCTCCCCGCCGACTGAAATGGAGGACATATTGAAAGCCCTTGTTGCTGGCCAGCAAGCCCAGATGCAAGCAAACGTGGCTCTCTTGGAGGAGCAAAAGAAAGCCAACCTTCTGAAGGCAGAGGAATTGCAGTTGCAGAGACAGAGGGTGGTCCAAAATACCCGCCCAATAAAGGCAAGTGACTTTATATCTAAGATGGGAGCTACCGATGACATTGAGGCATACCTGCATGCATTTGAGGCCACGGCCACTAGGGAAGCCTGGCCCAAGCAACAGTGGGTTGGTCTGTTAGCCCCCTTTCTAACCGGGGAAGCGCTGAATGCTGTCCGGGACCTGGGCCCTGACCAGGTTACTGACTATGATGCCCTGAAGTCTGAGATCCTCAGCAGATATGGACTCACAAAGTTTGGTATGGCCCAGCGCTTTCACAGCTGGACCTTCCAACCAGACCAACCTCCTCGGGCGCAGATGCATGAACTTGTCCGAATCGCAAGGAAATGGCTGGATCCGCAGAGGAATACAGCAGCGGCGGTGGTGGAGGCCGTTGTGGTGGATCGTTACCTCACGCGCCCTGCCTTATGAGGCAAAACGGTTCATCAGTCAACAGGCCTTGACCACGGCTGATCTGACCGTGGAAGCTGTGGAAAAGTACCAGGCCACAGCGGAGATGCTGAATGCTTCCCGAAAAGACCCCAGGAGTGCGGCCCCACCACAAATGGGAAGAACCCGTCCAAAGGACCCCAAGGTCTCGAACCCAGCCACGTCAGGACTTATCCCGGCTCCAGGGGGAGCCAGAAACCAGGCGGGTCCAAGAAGAGTACACCAGGAGGGGGAAACTCGACAGTGTTACCGGTGTGGGGAGATGGGACATATCTCCTGGCAGTGTGGGAAACCAGCCGATGAACCTATGCCCACTGCGGAGTCCTCCAGCTCAGCACCCACACACCGTGTTGCCTCGCTCTTGGGAGTCGTAGATGGCGGCCCAGATCGACCCCCCACCTGCCCGGTAACTGTGAATCACCATGATGTGGAGGCCTTACTGGATTCTGGTAGCCGGGCCACCCTGGTGCGTAAGGATTTGGTGGGCCCAACGTGTCTGACCCCCGGGGAAAGTCCTCCCAGTTTCCTGTGTCCATGGGGACACCAGAGAATACCCCATTACTGAACTTACAATGACCAGCACACGGGGAACCATACACACGACGGCGGGGGTGGTTGATTCCCTCCCCGTCCCTGTCCTAATTGGGACGAGACTGCCCAGCCTTTTACCCACTCTGGAGAGAGTCTAGGGAGAGGATAACCCCGAGTACCTCGGAAACGGAGAGGCAAGACTCATCCTGGGAAGGCTCCGGTGCAATCCTCCGAGTTACTCACTCCCGCCCGGGCTCTGATAGGGATGGCAGGTGCCCAGACCGACACAGAGACGGAGCTACAGAATCTGGACAAAGAACTGTCTGGTCTGAAGGGGACCGCTGAGAGGTATCGTTTGTTAAAGCAACAGTTAGACATGAAGACAGAAGAGTTAGATATCCTCCAGGCTAAACTCCAACAGAGCTCCTTCCATAAGCAACAAGAGGAGCTGGAGAGGATGCGCAGGACCATCGAGGAGTGTGAGGAGACCCTGCGCAGTAGTAAGGAGGTCCAGAAGAAGGCAGAGGAGAAGTACAAGGTGTTGGAGAACAAGATGAAGAATGCGGAGGCAGAGAGAGAGAAGGAACTGAAAGCTGCTCAACAGAAGCTAAACTCTGCTAAAACCAAGGCTGATGCGTTCAGTAAGAAACTCAAGGAGAGACAACAGGAGGCTGAGTCCCTGGTCCTAGAGGTGGAGGAGTTGAAGAGAGAGCAGGCTGGCAAGCACCACGGCAATGCGGACGCCCTCTCCCGGCGTGATGCCTTCTTCGCTGCCTTTACCCCGACGAGGACGTCGGTCCCGAGGAGGGGGATGTGTGATGTCACGAGAGGCTGTGTCCTGGAGGGACGTTACATCCCCCTGAGGTGGCTGCAAACCCAGACAGCTATGGCTCCATCTGCTGGTAGGGTCGGGAACTCCACCCCTCTATGGCCAATCTTCCCACGCAGCTGAAACAAATGAGGAGCTGATGAGCTGAAGGTTTGGGAAGGGAAGAGACACACTGAGGGAGTGTGTGGGGGGTGAAGAGACACGGTCTCCAAGCTGGGCTCTCTGGAGGACAAGAGTGCTGCACGTCCACTTCCATGAGGAATATAAGGATTTGGAGATACTTACCTTTGGGAAATACTCACCTTTGGATATATGCACCTGTGGAAATACGTGAGAGACATTTGGAAGGACTTTTTGCTGGGTTGGCCACTAGCTGCAACGTGGACTACAGTAAGGCTGGGGAAAAGTTATCTGAGCGAGTGAGAATTATGACTTTGGATGTGGAAGAGACATCCCTGAACTGTTAACCCTTAAAGAGCCACAAGAGAACAGAATTTTGTTATATTTTCGTTAATTTCCCAAGACCTATAATAAAATCCTTGTTTTGTTTGAACCTTGTCTCCTTGCACTACTTGAGCAATCCCGCTGAAAGCTGTGTAGCCTCTCGTGACGTCACAGATGGTGGAGAATACGGGCACGCTCAAGCGTTAATAGTGCATGTCAGAGGAGGATACCGAAGGTTTGATCACCCAGTTTTCCAAGTTGGCCGTAGGCTCCCCGCCGACTGAAATGGAGGACATATTGAAAGCCCTTGTTGCTGGCCAGCAAGCCCAGATGCAAGCAAACGTGGCTCTCTTGGAGGAGCAAAAGAAAGCCAACCTTCTGAAGGCAGAGGAATTGCAGTTGCAGAGACAGAGGGTGGTCCAAAATACCCGCCCAATAAAGGCAAGTGACTTTATATCTAAGATGGGAGCTACCGATGACATTGAGGCATACCTGCATGCATTTGAGGCCACGGCCACTAGGGAAGCCTGGCCCAAGCAACAGTGGGTTGGTCTGTTAGCCCCCTTTCTAACCGGGGAAGCGCTGAATGCTGTCCGGGACCTGGGCCCTGACCAGGTTACTGACTATGATGCCCTGAAGTCTGAGATCCTCAGCAGATATGGACTCACAAAGTTTGGTATGGCCCAGCGCTTTCACAGCTGGACCTTCCAACCAGACCAACCTCCTCGGGCGCAGATGCATGAACTTGTCCGAATCGCAAGGAAATGGCTGGATCCGCAGAGGAATACAGCAGCGGCGGTGGTGGAGGCCGTTGTGGTGGATCGTTACCTACGCGCCCTGCCTTATGAGGCAAAAACGGTTCATCAGTCAACAGGCCTTGACCACGGCTGATCTGACCGTGGAAGCTGTGGAAAAGTACCAGGCCACAGCGGAGATGCTGAATGCTTCCCGAAAAGACCCCAGGAGTGCGGCCCCACCACAAATGGGAAGAACCCGTCCAAAGGACCCCAAGGTCTCGAACCCAGCCACGTCAGGACTTATCCCGGCTCCAGGGGGAGCCAGAAACCAGGCGGGTCCAAGAAGAGTACACCAGGAGGGGGAAACTTCGACAGTGTTACCGGTGTGGGGAGATGGGACATATCTCCTGGCAGTGTGGGAAACCAGCCGATGAACCTATGCCCACTGCGGAGTCCTCCAGCTCAGCACCCACACACCGTGTTGCCTCGCTCTTGGGAGTCGTAGATGGCGGCCCAGATCGACCCCCACCTGCCCGGTAACTGTGAATCACCATGATGTGGAGGCCTTACTGGATTCTGGTAGCCGGGCCACCCTGGTGCGTAAGGATTTGGTGGGCCCAACGTGTCTGACCCCCGGGGAAAGTCCTCCCAGTTTCCTGTGTCCATGGGGACACCAGAGAATACCCCATTACTGAACTTACAATGACCAGCACACGGGGAACCATACACACGACGGCGGGGGTGGTTGATTCCCTCCCCGTCCCTGTCCTAATTGGACGAGACTGCCCAGCCTTTTACCCACTCTGGAGAGAGTCTAGGAGAGGATAACCCGAGTACCTCGGAAACGGAGAGGCAAGACTCATCCTGGGAAGGCTCCGGTGCAATCCTCCGAGTTACTCACTCCCGCCCGGGCTCTGATAGGGATGGCAGGTGCCCAGACCGACACAGAGACGGAGCTACAGAATCTGGACAAAGAACTGTCTGGTCTGAAGGGGACCGCTGAGAGGTATCGTTTGTTAAAGCAACAGTTAGACATGAAGACAGAAGAGTTAGATATCCTCCAGGCTAAACTCCAACAGAGCTCCTTCCATAAGCAACAAGAGGAGCTGGAGAGGATGCGCAGGACCATCGAGGAGTGTGAGGAGACCCTGCGCAGTAGTAAGGAGGTCCAGAAGAAGGCAGAGGAGAAGTACAAGGTGTTGGAGAACAAGATGAAGAATGCGGAGGCAGAGAGAGAGAAGGAACTGAAAGCTGCTCAACAGAAGCTAAACTCTGCTAAAACCAAGGCTGATGCGTTCAGTAAGAAACTCAAGGAGAGACAACAGGAGGCTGAGTCCCTGGTCCTAGAGGTGGAGGAGTTGAAGAGAGAGCAGGCTGGCAAGCACCACGGCAATGCGGACGCCCTCTCCCGGCGTGATGCCTTCTTCGCTGCCTTTACCCCGACGAGGACGTCGGTCCCGAGGAGGGGGATGTGTGATGTCACGAGAGGCTGTGTCCTGGAGGGACGTTACATCCCCCTGAGGTGGCTGCAAACCCAGACAGCTATGGCTCCATCTGCTGGTAGGGTCGGGAACTCCACCCCTCTATGGCCAATCTTCCCACGCAGCTGAAACAAATGAGGAGCTGATGAGCTGAAGGTTTGGGAAGGGAAGAGACACACTGAGGGAGTGTGTGGGGGGTGAAGAGACACGGTCTCCAAGCTGGGCTCTCTGGAGGACAAGAGTGCTGCACGTCCACTTCCATGAGGAATATAAGGATTTGGAGATACTTACCTTTGGGAAATACTCACCTTTGGATATATGCACCTGTGGAAATACGTGAGAGACATTTGGAAGGACTTTTTGCTGGGTTGGCCACTAGCTGCAACGTGGACTACAGTAAGGCTGGGGAAAAGTTATCTGAGCGAGTGAGAATTATGACTTTGGATGTGGAAGAGACATCCCTGAACTGTTAACCCTTAAAGAGCCACAAGAGAACAGAATTTTGTTATATTTTCGTTAATTTCCCAAGACCTATAATAAAATCCTTGTTTTGTTTGAACCTTGTCTCCTTGCACTACTTGAGCAATCCCGCTGAAAGCTGTGTAGCCTCTCGTGACGTCACAATATATATGCACATACACACACACAGTGCATTCGGAAAGTATTCATGTTACAGCCTTATTCTAAAATTGATTAAATATGATTTGTTATCAATTTACACACGATACCCCATAATCACAAAGCGAAAACAGGTTTTTAAAAATGTTTGCAAATGTCTTAAAAATTAAAAACAGAAATACCTTATTTGGTCAGGGAGGTGACCAAGAACCTGATGGTCACTCTGACAGAGCTCCAGAGTTCCTCTGTGGAGATGGGAGAACCTTCCAGACGGACAACCATCTCTGCAGCACTCCACCAATCAGGCCTTTATGGTAGAGTGGCAAGACTGAAGCCACTCCTCAGTAAAAAGCACATGACAGCCCTCTTGAAGTTTGCCGAAAGGCACCTAAAGACTCAGACCATGAGAAACAAGATTCTCTGGTCTGATGAAACCAAGATTGAACTCTTTGGCCTGAATGCCAAGTGTCACGTCTGGAGGAAACCTGGCACCATCCCTACGGTGAAGCATGGTGGTGGCAGCATCATACTGTGGGGATGTTTGTCAGCGCCAGGGACTGGGAGACTAGTCAGGATTGAGGGAAAGATTAATGGAGCAAAGTACAGAGAGATCCTTGATGAAAACCTGCTCCAGAGCGCTCAGACTGGGGCGAAGGACAATGACCCTAAGCACACAGCCAAGACAACGCAGGAGTGGCTTCGGGACAAGTCTCTGAATGTCCTTGAGTGGCCCAGCCAGAGCCCGGACTTGAACCCAATCTAACATCTCTGGAGAGACCTGAAAATAGCTGTGCAGCGACGCTCCCCATCCAACCGGACAGAGCTTGAGAGGATCTGCAGAGAAGAATGGGAGAAACTCCCCAAATACAGGTGTGCCGAGCTTGTAGCGTAATACCCAAGAAGACTCGAGGCTGTAATCGCTGCCAAAGGTGCTTCAACAAAGTACTGAGTAAAGGGTCTGAATACTTCTGTAAATGTGATACATTTGCAAACAATTCTAAAAACCTGTTTTTGCTTTGTCATTATGGGGTATTGTGTGTAGATTGATGGGGGGGCATAAAAAAAATATATCAATTTTAGAATAAGGCTATAATGTGGAAAAAGTGAAGGGATCTTAATATTTTCCGAATGCACTGTACATACATACTGAATATATATATATATATATATATATATATATATATATATATATATATATATATATATATATATATATATATGTGTGTGTGTATGTGTGTGTGTGTATATGTATGTGTGTGTGTGTGTGTATATATAATCTCAGTTGAAGTCGGAAGTTTACATACACTTAGAGTCATTAAAACTTGTTTTTCAACCACTCCACACATTTCTTGGTAACAAACTATAGTTTTGGCAAGTCGGTTAGGACATCTACTTTGTGCATGACACAAGTAATTTTTCCAACAATTGTTTACAGACAGATTATTTCACTTCTAATTCACTGTATCACAATTCCAGTGGGTCAGAAGTTTACATACACTACGTTAACTGTGCCTTTAAACAGCTTGGAAAATTCCAGAAAATGATGTCCTGGCTTTAGAAGCTTCTGGTAGGCTAATTGACATCATTTGAGTCAATTGGAGGTGTACCTGTGGATGTATTTCAATGCCTACCTTCAAACTCAGTGCCTCTTTGCTTGACATCATGGGAAAATCAAAAGAAATCAGCCAAGACCTCAGAAAAAAATGGTAGACCTCCACAAGTCTGGTTCATCCTTGGGAGCAATTTCCAAATGCCTGAAGGTACCATGTTCATCTGTACAAACAATAGTACGCAAGTATAAACACCATGGGACCACGCAGCCGCCATACCGCTCAGGAAGGAGACGCGTTCTGTCTCCTAGATATGAACGTACTTTGGTGCGAAAAGTGCAAATCAATCCCAGAACAACAGCAAAGGACCTTGTGAAGATGCTGGAGGAAACAGGTACAAAAGTATCTATATCCACAGTAAAACGAGTCCTATATCAACATAACCTGAAAGGCCGCTCAGCAAGGAAGAAGCCACTGCTCCAAAACCGCCATAAAAAAGCCAGACTACGGTTTGCAACTGCACATGGGGACAAAGATCGTACTTTTTGGAGAAATGTCCTCTGGTCTGATTAATCAAAAACAGAACTGTTTGGCCATAATGACCATCGTTATGTTTGGAGGAAAAAGGGGGTGCCTTGCAAGCCGAAGAACACCATCCCAACCGTGAAGCACGGGGTGGCAGCATCATGCTGTGGGGGTGCTTTGTTGTAGGAGGGATGGTGCACTTCACAAAATAGATGGCATCATGAGGATGGAAAATTATGTGGATATATTGAAGCAACATCTCAAGACATCAGTCAGGAAGTTAAAGCTTGGTCACAAATGGGTTTTCCAAATGGACAATGACCCCAAGCATACTTCCAAAGTTGTGGCAAAATGGCTTAAGGACAACAAAGTCAAGGTATTGGAGTGGCCATCACAAAGCCCTGACCTCAATCCTGTAGAAAATGTGTGGGCAGAACTGAAAAGGCGTGTGCGAGCAAGGAGGTCTACAAACCTGACTCAGTTACTCCAGCTCTGTCAGGAGGAATGGGCCAAATTTCACCCAACTTATTGTGGGAAGCTTGTGGAAGGCTACCAGAAACGTTTGACCCAAGTTAAACAGTTTATAGGCAATGCTACCAAATTCTAATTGAGTGTATGTAAACTACTGACCCACTGGGAATGTGCTGAAATAAATCATTTTCTCTGCTATTATTCTGACATTTCACATTCTTACAATAAAGTGGGGATCCTAACTGACCTAAGACAGGGAATTATTACTAGGATTAAATGTCAGGAATTGTGAAAAACTGAGTTTAAATGTATTTGGCTAAGGTGTATGTAAACTTCCGACTTCAACTGTATATATATATATTGTGATGTCACGAGAGGCTACACAGCTTTCAGCGGGATTGCTCAAGTAGTGCAAGGAGACCAGGTTCAACCAAAACAAGGATTTTATTAACGGTCTTGGGAAACTAACGAAAGTATAACACAATACTGTTCTCTGGTGGCTCTTAAGGGTTAACAGTTCAGGGATGTCTCTTCCACATCCAAAATCATAACTCTCCCTCGCTCAAATAACTTTTCCCCAGTCTTACTGTCTTCCACGTTGCAGCGAGTGGCCAACCCAGCAAAACGTCCTTCCAAATGTCCCACACGTATTTCCACAGGTGCATATATCCAAAGGTGAGTATTTCCCAAAGGTAAGTATCTCCAAATCCTTAGATTCCTCATGGAAGTGGACGTGCAGCACTCTTGTCCTCCAGAGAGCCCAGCTTGGAGACTGTGTCTCTTCCCTTCCCAAACCTTCAGCTCATCAGCTCCTCATTTGTTTCAGCTGCGTGGGAAGATTGGCCATAGAGGGGTGGAGTTCCCGACCATACCAGCAGATGGAGCCATAGCTGTCTGGGTTTGCAGCCACCTCAGGGGGATGTAACGTCCCTCCAGGACACAGCCTCTCGTGACATCACACATCCCCCTCCTCGGGACCGACGTCCTCGTCGGGGTAAAGGCAGCGAAGAAGGCATCACGCCGGGAGAGGGCGTCCGCATTGCCGTGGTGCTTGCCAGCCTGCTCTCTCTTCAACTCCTCCACCTCTAGGACCAGGGACTCAGCCTCCTGTTGTCTCTCCTTGAGTTTCTTACTGAACGCATCAGCCTTGGTTTTAGCAGAGTTTAGCTTCTGTTGAGCAGCTTTCAGTTCCTTCTCTCTCTCTGCCTCCGCATTCTTCATCTTGTTCTCCAACACCTTGTACTTCTCCTCTGCCTTCTTCTGGACCTCCTTACTACTGCGCAGGGTCTCCTCACACTCCTCGATGGTCCTGCGCAGCCTCTCCAGCTCCTCCTGTTGCTTATGGAAGGAGCTCTGTTGGAGTTTAGCCTGGAGGATATCTAACTCTTCTGTCTTCATGTCTAACTGTTGCTTTAACAAACGATACCTCTCAGCGGTCCCCTTCAGACCAGACAGTTCTTTGTCCAGATTCTGTAGCTCCGTCTCTGTGTCGGTCTGGGCACCTGCCATCCCTATCAGAGCCCGGGCGGGAGTGAGTAATTCGGAGGATTGCACCGGAGCCTTCCCAGGATGAGTCTTGCCTCTCCGTTTCCGAGGTACTCGGGTTATCCTCTCCTGAGACTCTCTCCAGAGTGGGTAAAAGGCTGGGCAGTCTCGTCCAATTAGGACAGGGACGGGGAGGGAATCAACCACCCCCGCCGTCGTGTGTATGGTTCCCCGTGTGCTGGTCATTGTAAGTTCAGTAATGGGGTATTCTCTGGTGTCCCCATGGACACAGGAAACTGGGAGGACTTTCCCCGGGGGTCAGACACGTTGGGCCCACCAAATCCTTACGCACCAGGGTGGCCCGGCTACCAGAATCCAGTAAGGCCTCCACATCATGGTGATTCACAGTTACCGGGCAGGTGGGGGGTCGATCTGGGCCGCCATCTACGACTCCCAAGAGCGAGGCAAAACGGTGTGTGGGTGCTGAGCTGGAGGACTCCGCAGTGGGCATAGGTTCATCGGCTGGTTTCCCACACTGCCAGGAGATATGTCCCATCTCCCCACACCGGTAACACTGTCGAAGTTTCCCCCTCCTGGTGTACTCTTCTTGGACCCGCCTGGTTTCTGGCTCCCCCTGGAGCCGGGATAAGTCCTGACGTGGCTGGGTTCGAGACCTTGGGGTCCTTTGGACGGGTTCTTCCCATTTGTGGTGGGGCCGCACTCCTGGGGTCTTTTCGGGAAGCATTCAGCATCTCCGCTGTGGCCTGGTACTTTTCCACAGCTTCCACGGTCAGATCAGCCGTGGTCAAGGCCTGTTGACTGATGAACCGTTTTGCCTCATAAGGCAGGGGCGCGTGAGGTAACGATCCACCACAACGGCCTCCACCACCGCCGCTGCTGTATTCCTCTGCGGATCCAGCCATTTCCTTGCGATTCGGACAAGTTCATGCATCTGCGCCCGAGGAGGTTGGTCTGGTTGGAAGGTCCAGCTGTGAAAGCGCTGGGCCATACCAAACTTTGTGAGTCCATATCTGCTGAGGATCTCAGACTTCAGGGCATCATAGTCAGTAACCTGGTCAGGGCCCAGGTCCCGGACAGCATTCAGCGATTCCCCGGTTAGAAAGGGGGCTAACAGACCAACCCACTGTTGCTTGGGCCAGGCTTCCCTAGTGGCCGTGGCCTCAAATGCATGCAGGTATGCCTCAATGTCATCGGTAGCTCCCATCTTAGATATAAAGTCACTTGCCTTTATTGGGCGGGTATTTTGGACCACCCTCTGTCTCTGCAACTGCAACTCCTCTGCCTTCAGAAGGTTGGCTTTCTTTTGCTCCTCCAAGAGAGCCACGTTTGCTTGCATCTGGGCTTGCTGGCCAGCAACAAGGGCTTTCAATATGTCCTCCATTTCAGTCGGGCGGGGAGCCTACGGCCAACTTGGAAAACTGGGTGATCAAACCTTCGGTATCCTCCTCTGACATGCACTATTAACGCTTGAGCGTGCCTGTATTCTCCACCATCTGTGATGTCACGAGAGGCTACACAGCTTTCAGCGGGATTGCTCAAGTAGTGCAAGGAGACCAGGTTCAACCAAAACAAGGATTTTATTAACGGTCTTGGGAAACTAACGAAAGTATAACACAATACTGTTCTCTGGTGGCTCTTAAGGGTTAACAGTTCAGGGATGTCTCTTCCACATCCAAAATCATAACTCTCCCTCGCTCAAATAACTTTTCCCCAGTCTTACTGTCTTCCACGTTGCAGCGAGTGGCCAACCCAGCAAAACGTCCTTCCAAATGTCCCACACGTATTTCCACAGGTGCATATATCCAAAGGTGAGTATTTCCCAAAGGTAAGTATCTCCAAATCCTTAGATTCCTCATGGAAGTGGACGTGCAGCACTCTTGTCCTCCAGAGAGCCCAGCTTGGAGACTGTGTCTCTTCCCTTCCCAAACCTTCAGCTCATCAGCTCCTCATTTGTTTCAGCTGCGTGGGAAGATTGGCCATAGAGGGGTGGAGTTCCCGACCATACCAGCAGATGGAGCCATAGCTGTCTGGGTTTGCAGCCACCTCAGGGGGATGTAACGTCCCTCCAGGACACAGCCTCTCGTGACATCACAATATATATATATATATATATATGTGTGTGTATGTATGTATGTATGTATGTGTATGTATATATATATATATATACATATGTGTATTTAAATTTTAGTCATTTAGCAGACGCTCTTATCCAGAGCGACTTAGTTAGTGAATGCATACATTTTTTAAATAAAAAATTCATACTGGCCCCCCCGTGAGGCCGTGTGTGTATACAGTGAGGGGAAAAAGTATTTGATCCCCTGCTGATTTTGTAGGTTTGCCCACTGACAAAGAAATGATCAGTCTATAATTTTAATGGTAGGTTTATTTGAACAGTGAGAGACAGAATAACAACAACAAAATCCAAAAAAACGCATGTCAAAAATGTTATAAATTGATTTGCATTATAATGAGGGAAATAAGTATTTGACCCCTCTGCAAAACATGACTTAGTACTTGGTGGCAAAACCCTTGTTGGCAGTCACAGAGGTCAGACGTTTCTTGTAGTTGGCCACCAGGTTTGCACACATCTCAGGAGGGATTTTGTCCCACTCCTCTTTGCAGATCTTCTCCAAGTCATTAAGGTTTCGAGGCTGACGTTTGGCAACTCGAACCTTCAGTTCTCTCCACAGATTTTCTATGGGATTAAGGTCTGGAGACTGGCTAGGCCACTCCAGGACCTTAATGTGCTTCTTCTTGAGCCACTCCTTTGTTGCCTTGGCCGTGTGTTTTGGGTCATTGTCATGCTGGAATACCCATCCACGACCCATTTTCAATGCCCTGGCTGAGGGAAGGAGGTTCTCACCCAAGATTTGATGGTACATGGCCCCCTGTTCATCGTCGCTTTGATGCGGTGAAGTTGTCCTGTCCCCTTAGCAGAAAAACACCCCCAAAGCATAATGTTTCCACCTCCATGTTTGACGGTGGGGATGGTGTTCTTTGGGTCATAGGCAGCATTCCTCCTCCTCCCAACACGGCGAATTGAGTTGATGCCAAAGAGCTCGATTTTGGTCTCATCTGACCACAACACTTTCACCCAGTTCTCCTCTGAATCATTCAGATGTTCATTGGCAAACTTCAGACAGGCCTGTATATGTGCTTTCTTGAGCAGGGGGACCTTGCGGGCGCTGCAGGATTTCAGTCCTTCACGGCGTAGTGTGTTACCAATTGTTTTCTTGGTGACTATGGTCCCAGCTGCTTTGAGATCATTGACAAGATCCTCCCGTGTAGTTCTGGGCTGATTCTTCACCGTTCTCATGATCATTGCAACTCCACAAGGTGAGATCTTGCATGGAGCCCCAGGCCGAGGGAGATTGACAGTTCTTTTGTGTTTCTTCCATTTGCGAATAATCACACCAACTGTTGTCACCTTCTCACCAAGCTGCTTGGCGATGGTCTTGTAGCCCATTCCAGCCTTGTGTAGGTCTACAATCTTGTCCCTGACATCCTTGGAGAGCTCTTTGTTCTTGGCCATGGTGGAGAGTTTGGAATGTGATTGATTGATTGCTTCTGTGGACAGGTGTCTTTTATACAGGTAACAAGCTGAGATTAGGAGCACTCCCTTTAAGAGTGTGCTCCTAATCTCAGCTCGTTACCTGTATAAAAGACACCTGGGAGCCAGAAATCTTTCTGATTGAGAGGGGGTCAAATACTTATTTCCCTCATTAAAATACAAATCAATTTATAACATTTTTGACATGCGTTTTTCTGGATTTTTTTGTTGTTATTCTGTCTCTCACTGTTCAAATAAACCTACCATTTAAAATTATAGACTGATAATTTCTTTGTCAGTGGGCAAATGTACAAAATCAGCAGGGGATCAAATACTTTTTTCCCCTCACTGTATGTGTGTATATATATATATATATATATATATATCATACATGCATACATACATACATACAGTGGGGGAAAAAAGTATTTAATCAGCCACCAATTGTGCAAGTTCTCCCACTTAAAAAGATGAGAGAGGCCTGTAATTTTCATCATAGGTACACGTCAACTATGACAGACAAATTGAGAAAAACAATTCCAGAAAATCACATTGTAGGATTTTTAATGAATTTGCAAATTATGGTGGAAAATAAGTATTTGGTCACCTACAAACAAGCAAGATTTCTGGCTCTCACAGACCTGTAACTTCTTCTTTAAGAGGCTCCTCTGTCCTCCACTCGTTACCTGTATTAATGGCACCTGTTTGAACTTGTTATCAGTATAAAAGACACCTGTCCACAACCTCAAACAGTCACACTCCAAACTCCACTATGGCCAAGACCAAAGAGCTGTCAAAGGACACCAGAAACACAATTGTAGACCTGCACCAGGCTGGGAAGACTGAATCTGCAACAGGTAAGCAGTTTGGTTTTAAGAAATCAACTGTGGGAGCAATTATTAGGAAATGGAAGACATACAAGACCACTGATAATCTCCCTCGATCTGGGGCTCCACGCAAGATCTCACCCCGTGGGGTCAAAATGATCACAAGAACAGTGAGCAAAAATCCCAGAACCACACGGGGGGACCTAGTGAATGACCTGCAGAGAGCTGGGACCAAAGTAACAAAGCCTACCATCAGTAACACACTACGCCGCCAGGGACTCAAATCCTGCAGTGCCAGACGTGTCCCCCTGCTTAAGCCAGTACATGTCCAGGCCCGTCTGAAGTTCGCTAGAGTGCATTTGGATGATCCAGAAGACGATTGGGAGAATGTCATATGGTCAGATGAAACCAAAATAGAACTTTTTGGTAAAAACTCAACTCGTCGTGTTTGGAGGACAAAGAATGCTGAGTTGCATCCAAAGAACACCATACCTACTGTGAAGCATGGGGGGTGGAAACATCATGCTTTGGGGCTGTTTTTCTGCAAAGGGACCAGGACGACTGATCCGTGTAAAGGAAAGAATGAATGGGGCCATGTATCGTGAGATTTTGAGTGAAAACCTCCTTCCATCAGCAAGGGCATTGAAGATGAAACGTGGCTGGGTCTTTCAGCATGACAATGATCCCAAACACACCGCCCGGGCAACGAAGGAGTGGCTTCGTAAGAAGCATTTCAAGGTCCTGGAGTGGCCTAGCCAGTCTCCAGATCTCAACCCCATAGAAAATCTTTGGAGGGAGTTGAAAGTCCGTGTTGCCCAGCGACAGCCCCAAAACATCACTGCTCTAGAGGAGATCTGCATGGAGGAATGGGCCAAAATACCAGCAACAGTGTGTGAAAACCTTGTGAAGACTTACAGAAAACGTTTGACCTGTGTCATTGCCAACAAAGGGTATATAACAAAGTATTGAGAAACTTTTGTTATTGACCAAATACTTATTTTCCACCATAATTTGCAAAAGAATTCATAACAAATCCTACAATGTGATTTTCTGGATTTGTTTTTCTCATTTTGTCTGTCATAGTTGACGTGTACCTATGATGAAAATTACAGGCCTCTCATCTTTTTAAGTGGGAGAACTTGCACAATTGGTGGCTGACTAAATACTTTTTTCCCCCACTATATATATATATATATATATATATATATATATATTTCCCCCTTTCAGGTTCCAGAGAACTACACTCCTCCTGCCTCCATCTTTTCTCCCCTGGGTGCCGGGGACCCCCAGGCCCAGCAGTCCCCCTCCATGCCCCCCCATCCCATGGCCCCAGGCCAGGCCCAGAACCAGGGCATGCAGCAGCAGCAGATGGAGGGAATGTGGAGGGAGCGCCCGGAGCCCCTACTGGAGATGTCATACAGGTATTGGTCTGTTGCTTTTATAAATTGGCCTATTCCTGATTTAAGATTATGAGAAACATTGATAGTGGATTACATTACTAGTAGTGTTATATGGCCTCAAAGCTCTTAACATTTTAAGGTGGTAAAATTGCAATTTAGAAAACTCTGCAATAATTCACAATAATTCCAGTCTAAACCCATGGACTGTGATTACCGTCCAGCCGCTGCAGTCCATCCCTGCTGAGAAGATCACTAAGAAACCCATCCCTGAGGAGCACCAGGTCCTGAAGAACACCTTAGAGGGCCTCATCCAGTGCTTGGCTGCTGCCACAGACCCTGTGAGTACAGCACTCCAAAAAATAAATCCCCTTCAGTTACAGTTCATATACAATACTGTGTAGTACATAGACGTTTAGATGCCTCTTCAAATAAAACTCCTTTCCTATATAATTAATTTGTCTACAAAGTGATTTTAAAAAAGTGATTGTGTAAAACATTTTTCAATGTACTTGTCTCATCCCCCACAGCAAACCAAGAGGAAGCTGGATGACGCCAACAAGCGCCTTGAGGCCCTCTATGACAAGCTACGAGAGCAGACAGTGAGTTGAATAATTCTACATTCTTACACTTCTAAATTCCATGTTAGAATGTTGCATATCATTTTGAAACGTACACTCACACCATGAATCTCTCTCTGTCAATCTCTGTCTATCTCTCTCAATTTCTCCCTCTTTCGTCTCTCTCGGTCTCTTTGTTGTGTCTAGTTCTCCCTGGCCATCGTAGGAGGCCTGCACAACATGGTGCAGTGCATCGAGTCTCGTTCCTACATGGAGAGCCTCAACATCCACACGCACATAGTGAGTAGCAGCAACTTCAGCGAGACGTCTGCCTTCATGCCTGTGCTTAAGGTGGTGCTGCAAGCCAACAAACTGGGGGTCTGAGCAGGATGAGAAACCCTCCCCCACTCCTCTGAGTCTGGGGTGAGATGGAGAAGGATTGCTCAGGAATGGATGATGTCAGAAAAAAAAGACCAGAAAGTAAATGTGTGTACTTTTTACCCCTTTTTTCTCCCCAATTTCATCATATCCAATTGGTAGTTAGTCTTGTCCTATCGCTGCAACTCCCGTACGGACTCGGGAGAGGTGAAGGTCGAGAGCCATGCGACTCCGAAACACGACCCTGCCAAGCCGCACTGCTTCTTGACACACTGCTCGCTTAACCCGGAAGCCAGCCGCACCAATGTGTCGGAGGAAACACCGTACACCTGGTGACAGTCAGCTTGCAGGCGCCCGGCCTACCACAAGAAGTCGCTAGAGCGCAATGGGACAAGGACATCCCGGCCGGCCAAACCCTCCCATAACCCGGACAACGCTGGGCTAATTGTGCGCCGCCTCATGGGTCTCCCGGTCACGGCCGGCTGTGACACAGCCTGGGATCAAACCCAGGTCTGTAGTGACGCCTCAAGTACTGCGATGCAGTGCCTTAGACCGCTGCACCACTCGGGAGGCGCGAGCCAGGTGTTTTAATCAGCTCATTTTAGTGGAAGTTCTATTTGGCTCCCAGTGCAGATATTATACTCCCTGAAGAATCATGATATATATGACATCACTGTCGGATTCTTCATCCCCTCCCCGCCTCCCCTTTTACAACTCAAACACAAGCCATGCCACCAGTATCACAACAGTACAGTAGACACATGGGATAGTATGTTAAAAAGAAAAACAACTCATTCCAGTTTTTAGGATCATGTCTTTTATGTTGTTTTTAGATCATTATTTGTCATTCTGTTTTATTTTCTTGTTGTTTATTTTCAGTGTAATCATAGTTTTCAGACAGAGCAGAGTGCAATGGGGGTTCCTCCCCTTTTAACCAGAGACTATACTTTTTAAAACACAGAAATCAGAGACTGTACTTTCAAACAAACAAACAAGAGACTGTACTTTAAAACACAGGAGGAATGTATGCTGAGACATTATGCCTGGAATCATTGTCAGACTGTTTTAATTGGGTATTATTAATGTCAGGTTTAATAATGAGGGAACTGGCTTTCTAATGGTGGTCATGCCATCGTGAGCTTAACGCGATAGTTTTAATTAGTTTCTTCTCAGTTCTTGTCTTCAGTATGATTAAGGCTGTAGATTTAATGTTGAGAGGAGGAAATTTTTTAAAATCGACAACATGCAATATTTTCAATAAATAGTATTTATTTAAAACATGCTGCTCCGTTGTTTTAATATCAGTTGCTTTGAGATGTTGCTAAATGTAAACCGCTTGGATGTCATGCTTTAATAGACTAAATGCCTTTCCGTTTACAAATACTGACCAATTAAAAAATATCTAATTCATCAACTGGACAGTTAACTTATCTCATGTTCTCCTTGTGCTCTATGGAGCTGTTAGTCTTATGAGCATCTGAATGCAATGCCATTGTGTTGGAACGGAGA
The DNA here is from genome assembly GCF_020615455.1 of Coregonus clupeaformis. Taxonomy (NCBI): domain Eukaryota; kingdom Metazoa; phylum Chordata; class Actinopteri; order Salmoniformes; family Salmonidae; genus Coregonus; species Coregonus clupeaformis. The sequence continues at coordinate 25,896,818 of NC_059200.1, forward strand.
ATGACGTATGTGTCTTGACTGTATGGATCCATCTTCAGCCTTGACCTGATGGCTGAAGACATAAAGGGAGTTTTTAGTGTCTTGAATTTGTAATTTCTTATGAATTTACTAAATAAAGATGGTCACTATTAGCTTTTATATCAATCTCTGCCTGCCCTCATATCTACTAAGCCTAATATCTACCGTGCCTTCAGAAAGTATTCAAACCCTTTGACTTTTTCCACATTTTGCATTTAAAATTGATTAAATTGAGAGTTTGTGTCACTGGCCTACACACAATACCCCTTAATGTCAGTGGAATTTTTGGGGGGAATTTTTTATCAAATTAATTATAAATGAAAAGTTGAAATGTCTTCAGTCAAAGTATTCCACCCCTTTGTTATGTCAAGCCTAAATAAGTTCAGAAATAAAAATGTCCTTATCAAGTCACATAATAAGTTGCATGGACTCACTCACTGTGTGCAATAATAGTGTTTAACATGATTTTTGAATGACTCCACTCTGTACCCCACACACACAATTATCTGTAAGGTCCCTCAGTCTGCCTTGCACACTCTTGCCTGCATCTAGCTGATATAGGGTGTAATCATTAGTCCAACAGTTGCAAACGAGAGTTTCTATTGGACAAATTCAGGTATGTTTTTCCCCATTTTGTTACGTTTCTTCCGTTTTAAGAAAAGTTTTTCAACAGAATCAGAATGAATACACCCTTGATCACTCGCAAACACAGTTCACTTTCATAGCAGCCAAGTTGTATTCCTTCTCGCATCTCTCCTCCTCTCACCTCTTCTCTTCGCTTGTGGACTTCACAACACATCAGCTGTATGTGACCAGGCAAAAAAAAAATTCCAAGCCAAACCGCTACACACAGCCTACATCATTGTCACCATATTAGCTAAAGTAATGTCATAGCATAGCTAATAGAACTAACGCATTAGTAAACCCGCTACAATCATGCAGTAATGTTAGCGTACAGTCAGTAAGCAGTTACTCCGGCGGGCCCCGTGGCAATAAATTAGTAATACTAAAAGCTTACCTTGACTTGGAAGAGTTGCAGTGTTCTGTTGGAAAGTCATAGCCAGCTAGCTAACATGTTTGTTTGCTAGCTAAGTAAGTGAAACTGAAAGTGGGAAAAAAATGACTCGCTCTCTCGCTCTATTTCTCTCTTGCTTCTCCTTCATTTTGGAAGAAATTAATTTGTTCAAAACTGTTCTCTTTGAGTCAACTACTCACCACATTTTATACACTGCAGTGCTAGCTAGCTGTAGCTTATGCTTTCAGTACTAGATTAATTATCTGATCCTTTGATTGGGTGGACAACATGTCAGTTCATGTTGTCCACCCAAGAGCTCTGATAGGCTTGAGGACATCCTCCGGAAGTTGTCATGATTACTGTGTAAGTCTATGGAAGGGGATGAGAACCATGAGCCTCCTAGGTTTTGTATTGAAGTCAATGTACCCAGAGGAGGACGGAAGCTAGCTGTACTCTGGCTACACCATGGTGCTACCCTACAGAGTGCTGTTGAGGCTACTGTAGACCTTTGCAAAATGGTGTGTATTAATCAATTATTTGGTGAAGTGATTTAGTATAGTTTTATCTAAAAAGGATAACTTTTAAAATGTTTTACAATTGTAATTTTTATGAAATTCACTGAGGAGGATGGTCCTCCCCTTCCTCCTCTGAGGATCCTCCACTGGTGAATACTTATGTAAATGAGATATTTCTGTATTTCATTTTAAATGAAAAAAATGTTTTCACTTTGTCATTATGGAGTATTGTGTGTAGATGGGTGAGAGAAAAAAAATATTGAATTCAGGTTGTAACAGCCTGGTCTCATAGACTAGACGTAACATAGTAAAAGTGAATCCGGGACACTCAAATTAGAACGATATGTTATGTTTACTCCTGAGTGGCGCAGTGGTCTAAGGCACTGCATCGCAGTGCTAACTGTGCCACTAGAGATCCTGGTTCAAATCCAGGCTCTGTCGCAGCCGGCCGCGACCGGGAGACTCATGGGGCGGCGCACAATTGGCCCAGCGTCGTCCAGGGTAGGGGAGGGAATGGCCGGCAGGGATGTAGCTCAGTTAATAGAGCATGGCGTTTGCAACGCCAGGGTTGTGGGTTCGATTCCCACGGGGGGCCAGTATTTAAAAAAATATGTATTCACTAACTGTAAGTCGCTCTGGATAAGAGCGTCTGATAAATGACTAAAATGTAAATGTAATGTTTGGTATGGTTACATAAGACAGATGGTTACTTAAGGCAAAACGAAAGTAGGGTGGTTGTTTGGGTGTATAACGCGAACGTCTAGCAACCCAAAGGTTGCGAGTTCAAATCTCATCACGGACAACTTTAGCAACTTTTCAATTACTTACTACTTTGCAGCTACTTAGCATGTTAGCAAACCCTTACCTTAACCCTTTTAGCTAACTCCTAAACTTAACCCTAACCTTAACCTTAACCCTAACCCCTAGCCTAGCTAATGTTAGCCAGCTAGGCACCTAGCTAGAATTCATAATATATAACATGTTTTGCAAATTCGTAAACATATTGTACGTTTTGCAAATTCATAACATATAATATGAGTTGTAATTCGTAACATATCATACGAAATGGGATGATGAACATCCACAAATTAATACATAAGCTACCATACGAAACGTAACATGGCATACTAAACAGAACGTACAGAATAGTATGAAATGCCCTGAGACCAGGTTGCGTAAAACAAAATGTGGAATAAGTCAAGGGGTAGGAATAATTTCTGAAAGCACTCTATGTTCAAATCAAATCAATTTTTATTTGCCACATGTGCCGAATACAACAGGTGAAATGCTTACTTACAAGCCCTTAACCAACAATGCAGTTTTTAAGAAAGAAAAAAAGTGTTAAGTAAAAAATAGGTAAGTAAAAAAATAGCAAATAATTAAAGAGCAGCAGTAAAATATAATAACAGTAGGGAGGCTATATACAGCGGGTACCGGTACAGAGTCAATGTGCGGGAGCACCAGCTAGTCAAGGTAATTGAGGTAATATGTACAGTGAGGGAAAAAGGTATTTGCTCCCCTGCTGATTTTGTACGTTTGCCCACTGACAAAGACATGATCGGTCTATAATTTTAATGGTAGGTTTATTTGAACAGTGAGAGACAGAATAACAACAACAAAATTCAGAAAAATGCATGTCAAAAATGTTATAAATTGATTTGCATTTTAATGAGGGACATAAGTATTTGACCCCCCTCTCAATCAGAAAGATTTCTGGCTCCCAGGTGTCTTTTATACAGATAAAGAGCTGAGATTAGGAGCACACTCTTTAAGGGAGTGCTCCTAATCTCAGTTTGTTACCTGTATAAAAGACACCTGTCCACAGAAGCAATCAATCAATCAGATTCCAAACTCTCCACCATGGCCAAGACCAAAGAGCTCTCCGAGGATGTCAGGGACAAGACTGTAGACTTACACAAGGCTGGAATGGGCTACAAGACCATCGCCAAGCAGCTTGGTGAGAATGTGACAACAGTTGGTGCGATTATTCGCAAATGGAAGAAACACAAAAGACCTGTCAATCTCCCTCGGCCTGGGGCTCCATGCAAGATCTCACCTCGTGGAGTTGCAATGATCATGAGAACGGTGAGGAATCAGCCCAGAACTACACGGGAGGATTTTGTCAATGATCTCAAGGCAGCTGGGACCATAGTCACCAAGAAAACAATTGGTAACATACTACGCCGTGAAGGACTGAAATCCTGCAGCGCCCGCAAGGTCCCCCTGCTCAAGAAAGCACATATACAGGCCCGTCTGAAGTTTGCAAATGAACATCTGAATGATTCAGAGGAGAACTGGGTGAAAGTGTTGTGGTCAGATGAGACCAAAATCGAGCTCTTTGGCATCAACTCAATTCGCCGTGTTGGGAGGAGGAGGAATGCTGCCTATGACCCAAAGAACACCATCCCCACCGTCAAACATGGAGGTGGAAACATTATGCTTTGGGGGTGTTTTTCTGCATCTTCACCGCATCAAGGGGACGATGGATGGGGCCATGTAGCGTCAAATCTTGGGTGAGAACCTCCTTCCCTCAGCCAGGGCATTGAAAATGGGTCATGGATGGGTATTCCAGCATGACAATGACCCAAAACACACGGCCAAGGCAACAAAGGAGTGGCTCAAGAAGAAGCACATTAAGGTCCTGGAGTGGCCTAGCCAGTCTCCAGACCTTAATCCCATAGAAAATCTGTGGAGGGATCTGATGGTTCGAGTTGCCAAACGTCAGCCTTGAAACCTTAATGACTTGGAGAAGATCTGCAAAAAGGAGTGGAACAAAATCCCTCCTGAAATGTGTGCAAACCTGGTGGCCAACTACAAGAAACGTCTAACCTCTGTGATTGCCAACAAGGGTTTTGCCACCAAGTACTAAGTAATGTTTTGCAGAGGGGTCAAATACTTATTTCCCTCATTAAAATGCAAATCAATTGATAAAAAATTTTACATCCGTTTTTCTTGATTTATTTTTTGTTATTCTGTGTCTCACTGTTCAAATAAACCTACCATTAAAATTATAGACTGATCATTTCTTTCAGTGGGCAAACGTACAAAATCAGCAGGGGATCAAATACTTTTTTCCCTCACTGTAGATGTGGGTAGAGTTAAAGTGACTATGCATAAATAATTAACAGAGTAGCAGCAGCGTAAAAGAGGGGGTTGGGGTGGGGGGGGGCAATGCAAATAGTCCGGGTAGCCATCATTAGCTGTTCAGGAGTCTTATGGCTTGGAGGTAGAAGCTGTTAAGAAGCCTTTTGGACCTAGACTTGGCGCTCCGGTACCGCTTGCCGTGCGGTAGCAGAGAGAACAGTCTATGACTAGGGTGGCTGGAGTCTTTGACAATTTTTAGGGCCTTCATCTAACACCGCCTGGTATAGAGGTCCTGGATGGCAGGAAGCTTGGCCCAAATGATGTACTGGACCGTACGCACTACCCTCTGTAGTGCCTTGCAGTCAGAGGCCGAGCAGTTGCCATACCAGGCGGTGATGCAGTAGGTATAACTATTTATCTTGTAAAGTAAGACAACAGTATGCAACAAATATGCTTTCACAAATGTCCAGTCTGATCTTTTCCCTCAAATGTCCAATGTTTTATAATGATACATTACTGTAAAATTTCAAGCCTGTGCAGGTGGGCTCCTCATTTCACCCACAGAATATTTTTTTCACAGAACACCTACTTTAATCATTTTATGTCAAACATGCAACATCGTCTACAAACATTCCTATTGCGTCAAAACCTGTGGCTATAAAGCAGAATAGTAAAATATATTATTTTAGAAGTTATTTTCTTAGATCATCATCCTCGCCGGCTCGCACACCAGCTGGTTCTGACTCCACAGTGTTCTTACATCAGGACCACAGCTGCGGCACGCTATTGGCTGCGCCACTGCAGCTCCCGTGCGCGCAACGGTGGGAGCTTCAATGCTCTCACCCATCCAGCACTTCTTCTCATACTCACTGGCACAGAGTCAGAGCAAAAGAAGGCGAAAGATACGCTGTGTGCGAGCTGTTTGCTGGAAAAGTGGAAATTGATAGATTTTTCGCTACATCGTTTATGTAACTTCATCTTTTCCACTGAGGTAACTTCGTTGTAGCCTAGTTGGACTGATCATAGACTATATGCCCACATTGCGCTTTGCTCTGTGAAGATGGTGAGTGTTCCGGGCGCAAATGTTCATCAGGACGGGGAGACTGTAGCCTGGGAACCGAGGGGACATGAGGAGGAGAGCAATGCGGCGATGGAAGCTCGGTGTAGGGCTAGTGATGAGAAAGCTGACGGGTGGAGGTCTCAGGGAATCGTCTGGAGAAACGTTATCCTCATGGCCCTTCTGCACATCGGGGCGGTATATTCCCTCCTTGTTATCCCCAGAGCAAAGCCCCTTACCTGGGTCTGGTGTAAGTTTTATCTGCCGGAGACAAAGAACTTGACTTGTGTATCATAGCGTGCTTGTGTAACTTCTGGAAATTACCATTGCAGACGCAGTCACTCGGTGCAAGCAGGTGCCGTGCCACTGCATAGGTGATGAGATAGATGCATGTATAGCCTATTGAATGTCGTTTACGCATCCTACTCCCAAAGTTAGCTATTTATGTTGTTTTTTAACATTTATGAGTAGGCTTAACAAAGGAGATGCCATAACTATAAATAGTGATTAGTATTGTGCATGTGAATTTAATTTGCCTTAACAGAAAGGCATATTGTGTTTTTTCAATGTTATAGAGCAGAGTTACCTGTTTTGTTACACTGTAACTATCAGCTTTTTTAGAGACAGTAATTCCTCTGATTTCATAACTAAAAGGTATTCTCATGTAAGAGATGTTTCATCCAAGTCAACTAATATGTGCATTTATTGGTGTATATATGTTTTTGCTGTGAGAGCTTTTGAGATGACAATTGAACAGCTTGAACAGATTGTGCCTTTAAAATGTAATGGCATCAAGTACTCTCCATGTCAGAAACAGCAGGCATCTGAATTGGGGGACTCACTATACAACCAGGGTCTTGTTTTATAAGCATTTCTAAATTAAACCTGTTTCATATAAAGTGAGGAAGTGTATTGATTACCTAAAATATGAATATATGGTAGGCAATATCCAGAACTAATTAAAAATAATAATTTAAAATCAAGTTGTGTTATCCTCTGCCAAATGACCATGTTATTATTATTGGCTACATCCTCATGTTTAACTATTAAGATATTAATTGAGGGATTACCATCTGTCATTTGTTTCTTTTCTTGGAAAGCTTTGAAGCTGGACCAGTCACAGTGTGAAGCTGGACCAGTCACAGTGTGAAACTGGACCAGTCACAGTGTGAAGCTGGACCAGTCACAGTGTGAAGCTGGACCAGTCACAGTGTGAAGCTGGACCAGTCACAGTGTGAAGATGGACCAGTCACAGTGTGAAGCTGGACCAGTCACAGTGTGAAGCTGGACCAGTCACAGTGTGAAGCTGGACCAGTCACAGTGTGAAGCTGGACCATTCACAGTGTGAAGCTGGACCAGTCACAGTGTGTCTGGCCCTCTATGGACAGTGTGTGTCCCTCTCTGGATGACCCAGACAGACACATAGTGATGCTCAGTTCCTAGAATCAATTCCATGAGACACCAGACAGCACAGTTTTCCAAGTGGAACCCTTTTCATTAGTCTAGTCATTAATCGTTTGAACAGAGGGGACACTATTTTTAGCTGCATAGCCTCCAGTATATGAGGCCACATCAGAGACGGAAGAGGAAGCGAGACACCCCACTCGCTGTATTTTTTTCCCCCCAGTTTTTTTTCTTCTGGTTCAATGAATGTCAATTAACTAAGTAGACCAGACCCAGCTGCTATAAACACACACCCATTTAAGTAGACCGGAACTGACACATTTCTTTCAATGACAAACTGCCTGAGTGAACTCTTCATTTATCGACCATGTATGGCCACATTATTCAAAAGCACCTATTTTTGTGACCTGGGTGCCAGACAGAGAGATTTGGTTGAGCCTAAACTCTCAGCCTGGTATCCCCCTGTAACATGTATTACACTGCTGACCCTGCCTCTCTTGCAAAACAGATTTCATCTCATTGAGACTAATCTACACTGAGCAAAAATATAAACGCAACATGTAAAGTGTTGGTCCCATTTTTCATGAGCTGAAATAAAATAAGTGAACAGAGTGCCCCATGGTGGCGGTGGGGTTATGGTATGGGCAGGCATAAACTACGGACAACGAACACAATTGCATTTTATTGATGGCAATTTGAATGCACAGAAAAACCGTGAAGAGATCCTGAGGCCCATTTTTTAAAAGGTATCTGTGACTGACAGATGTGCATATCTGTATTCCCAGTCATGTGAAATCCATAGATTAGGTCCTAATTTATTTATTTTAATTGACTGATTTCCTCATATGAACTGTAACTCTGTAAAATCTTTGAAATTGTTGCATGTTGCATTTATATTTTTGTCCAATATAGATAGATACAGTGACTATATAGAAAGTCTACCCCCCCCCCATTTTGTCAACGATCTACACAAAATACTTTGGAATGTCAAAGTGGATGAAAATACCTTGATTAGATAAGTATTCACCATTTCGCCTGTGCTTAGCTCCAACCAGTTTCTTTTCATCCTGAAAATCTCCCGTCTTTGCCGATGTAAATCATACCCATACCATGATGATGTGTTGTGTTCGATTTGCCCCAAACATAAGGCTTTGCATTTAGGCCATAAAGTGTATTCCTTTGCAGTGTTTTTTTTGTTGCAGTATTACTTTAGTGCCTTGTTGCATACATATGCATGTTTTGGAATATTTATATATTTTTGCTCTGGTGTGTAACAGGCTGGCATTCACCCTTTCGGTTTTTAAATGACCCTGTTGTGTTTTCTGGTATGTGTGTTGCAGCCTATGTGTGTTTCATTGTGACAGCCCTGGGGGTGACAGCAGGGGTCCATCGGCTGTGGAGCCACCGCTCCTACAGGGCCAAGCTCCCTCTCAGAGTCTTCCTCGCAGCAGCCAACTCCATGGCCTTCCAGGTTAGTTCAAGTTCATTTTATTATTATTTTTTATTCACATTAAGTGATGAATGCATACAATAATAAAACTAGAACAGCAACCTAGCAACCCCTCAGCATCCAACCATATCAACAGGATGTAACAACAGGGTTTACCAATTTTCCAAATCAAATACAGTAGAAGTACCTCTCCTCCTGTATTCTACTCTTCCTCATTTCTCAAGTGTCCTCCATCCCTCTCTCCCTAAGCTGTTGACATCCCCTGAAGATATTAGTGGGAATCACTCTAGAGAACCTTCATAAACCATAAAGCACAGGAATGAAGATAACCTCAATGTAGTATTGCTGGTCTTTCTGCCCTTTTAGACACATAAAAGACATCACAATTTGTTTATTACATTTCAAAACAGATGGATATTAATTATTTACTTGTACTTCTACAAATCAAAAGCTATTTTTTCTTTCAGAGGCGGCAGGTAGCCTAGCGGTTAGAGCATTGGGCCAGTAACCGAAAGGTTGCTGGTTCGAATACCCGAGCCGACAATGTGAAAAACTGCCGATGTGCCCTTGAGCAAGGTACTTAACTCTCATTTGCTCCAGGGTTGCCATACTATAATAATAATATGCCATTTAGCAGACGCTTTTATCCAAAGCGTGCATAATTTTTTTTTTTGTGTATGGGTGGTCCCGGGGATCGAACCCACTACCTTAGCGTTACAAGCGCCGTGCTCTACCAGCTGAGCTACAGAGGACCACACTACTATGGTTAACACTGTGAAACAACAACTATAGACAAACTGACAGCTATAAACCTCCCCTCTGGAACCCATGACTGCATTTGATCTGAGTTTCAGGTTAATGAATCTAATTAAGTGCCTGTGCTCTCAGTCTCCTCCCAGGACCTGAAATATATTACACCACTGGTTTCTAATTATGACAGAGCAATAGGGCCATCTAAAGCAGGGAGACTATGGCTGATGTGGGCAGTCTCCTGGACAGAAAAGATAGTGGTGTTGTCATGACTACCCAGGTGCACTGTGAGAGACTTCACAATACTTCTCTTCACAAATAAATCATGAATGTCCTCCAGAAACTGAATGTCCTCTTTATGGAAAATTTGCCTGAATGCAGGATTTAAAAAGTTCATTTCACACATTTCCACACATCTTTTTCCTCCTCTCTCCTCCCCAGAATGACATCTATGAGTGGGCGAGAGACCACCGTGTGCACCACAAGTTCTCAGAGACAGATGCAGACCCCCACAATGCAACACGAGGCTTCTTCTTTGCTCACATTGGCTGGCTGTTTGTGCGTAAACACCATGCTGTCATCGAGAAGGGAAAAAAGCTGGACGTCACTGACCTCTTGGCTGATCCCGTCGTCCAGTTTCAGAGAAGGTGGGTCCACTGCCCCATTTCACATTGACCTCTAGCTCTAGCCCTGTTTGATTGATCAGAACACAACACCACCCTAGCTTTGCACTTGTCTTCCTGTGAGTCAGGGTTCCCCAACTGGCGGCCCGTGGGTGGTTTTATTTGGCCCCCCAAGTTTTCTGAACAAAACAATTTTAATTGTTGGACATAAAAGACTGTAAAAAAACACCAGTAAATCAGCTCCAAGTGATTTTAATTTAAGAAATCTGTTCCCAAGTATTCCCACGCATAATAGAGAGATTATGTAGAGACAAATGTAAGCAAGGTTTGAAATTAATACGTTTTAGTCAAACATTAAATTTGTTTGGGCTTCTTGCGGTCAATTTGCAGTCTACAAATTGTTTGTAATTATGTTCCGGCCCCCTGACCATCCGCTCAAGGAAAAATCGTCCCGCGGCTGAATCTAGTTGATAATCCCTTCTGTAAGTCATAAATTACTCTGAATAAGCCCTATGAGATATTCTCCTCCTCTCCTCTCTGCTCCTCTCATCTCATCTCCTCTCCTCTCATTTCCTCTCCTCTCCTCTCTGCTCCTCTCATCTCATCTCCTCTCCTCTCATTTCCTTTCCTCTCCTCTCCTCTCTGCTCCTCTCATCTCCATTCCTGTTATCCATCACCTCTCCTTTTTCTCTTCTTCTCTCCTCGCCCTTCCTTTTGACTCTATTATTTCCCAGGTACTATAAGACCTCTGTCCTGATAATGTGCTTCCTGGTTCCCACCGTGGTTCCCTGGTACTTCTGGGGCGAGACGCTGTGGAACTCCTACTTCCTGGCGTCCATCTTGCGTTACACCGTCTCGCTCAACGTCACCTGGCTGGTGAACAGCGCCGCCCACATGTACGGGAACCGACCGTACGACCAGAACATCAGCCCCCGCGAGAACCGCTGGGTCACCTTCGGAGCCATCGGTGAGTCTGGCTATGACCTGTAATAACATGTTATTAACTCATAAACAACTTATTCTACTGTAGTGTGTCATAATGTTGTTATATCTATGGTCACTCATTTACTGCTTTTACTTTGTAAGATTCAAATGAATGGATTGAAATGACTGGAATTGTATGCAAAAGAATACATATAACATTTGTACTTCCACCTGTCCCCCATCCTCATCCCCCTAGGTGAAGGTTTCCATAACTTTCACCACACGTTCCCCTTTGACTACTCTACCAGTGAGTTCGGCCTGCGTTTCAACCCCACCACATGCTTCATCGATCTCATGTGCTGGATGGGCCTGGCCAGCAACCGCAAGAAGGCCTCCGTGAAAATAATACAGGCCAGGAAACTACGGACAGGGGATGGGAGCTACGGGGCAGTCTACACTACACAAGAGAAAGAAGCATGAGTGGTGGTTCTCACTGAACCAAGTTGTCCATGATGAAGATGTCAATATATTCTTATACCGCCATGCATTATGATTTGCCTGCTATATTTTCTACTTTGTTATTTTTGGTCCCCAAAATTACATATTATGTTCTGACACAAAGGTGTAGTTTTTGACTCACTGGTTAGTTAATCCAAGGTTTGATGTGGAAATCAAGACAACCAGACACCTTTTTTTGAAATCAGAAAATCTAATCCTACCATTGATACTTAACTGTTGCATGAGCTTCCACAAGCCAGGTTCTGCAGTACAATACCCTGTGGAGAAGGGTTTCTACTGCAGTGTGACTGGTAGTGAGACATGAAAGATCACTCCTGCATTCAGGATACACGTGCTGTTTATTGTCAATATTTCGGTTGTCGTGTCTTGAAAAAGGTCACAGAACGAAACGTGGACAGTAAATGTCACATGCAGAGGTAATGGTGTGTGGGAGTTAACTCCTGTCACCTGTACCAAGTCAACCCACCCCCTCCAATCCTTCATCACATCTACAGATAAACTTAGGTGGTGTGAAAAATGGGTTCTGGGTACAGAATGTTATTTTATTCCCTTACCATCAATCAGAATGTATCGCCTTTGATGTATAACTTTTTTTAATCCAAGTTCAGCCTGTCTGAGACCCAGACATACAGAATACATGAAAGTCTAAATAAGTTTATTGCTAGTGTCAGCACTCTGACTGAGTGACTGGCACACTGACTGAAGAAGGACTGACTGACTGACTGACTGAGGACTGACTGACTGATTGACTGAGTGGATGAGTAATACTGGTCTTTAACTGATTTAGTCTTGAATGATAAGAGGAGTTGAACTCTATGCTTTCAGAGAATCTAACAGACTGTGGAAGAAGTGGTAGCAAGGACCTACTGTAGTTTTAAGTTTTGCAGGTTAGCGTTTTTCGTCACTAGCTGGCACAGCCACAAAGTAATCAAATCTGATTTAAAACCCTCAACTTAACCACACTGCTAACCGTAATGCCTAACCCTACCCTAACGTTAAATTAATGTTTCATGAATTTTTACAATATAGACAATTTTGACTTTGCAGTTAGCCCATCTAGTGGAAATTGCTCAGTTCTGCCTCAAGGACAAGACTCGTCCCAATAAACGTCAACCTGCTCAAGTTTCAAAGTTTATTTGTCACGTGCACAGGATACAACAGGTGTAAACAGTACAGTGAAATGCTTACTTGCAAGCTTTTCCCAACAATGAATGCAGTACTCAATTCCAATGTGAGAGGAAATAATATAAAGTAATAGTATAAAGTAATAGTATAAAGTAATAGTATAAACTAATAATATAAAGTAATAGTATAAAGTAATAAGATAAAGTAATAGTATAAAGTAATAGTATAAAGTAATAATATAAAGTAATAGTATAAAGTAATAAGATAAAGTAATAGTATAAAGTAATAGTATAAAGTAATAGTATAAACTAATAATATAAAGTAATAGTATAAAGTAGTAATATAAAGTAATAGTATAAAGTAATAAGATAAAGTAGTAGTATAAAGTAATAGTATAAAGTAATAAGATAAACTAATAATATAAAGTAATAGTATAAAGTAATAAGATCAAGTAATAGTATAAAGTAATAGTATAAACGAATAATATAAAGTAATAGTATAAAGTAATAAGATAAAGTAATAGTATAAAGTAATAGTATAAACTAATAGTATAAACTAATAATATAAAGTAATAGTATAAAGTAGTAATATAAAGTAATAGTATAAAGTAATAAGATAAAGTAATAGTATAAAGTAGTAGTATAAAGTAATAGTATAAAGTAATAAGATAAAGTAATAGTATAAAGTAATAGTATAAACTAATAGTATAAACTAATAATATAAAGTAATAGTATAAAGTAATAATATAAAGTAGTAGTATAAAGTAACAATATAAAGGAATAATATAAAGGAATAATATAAAGTAATAATATAAAGTAATATTATAAAGTAATAATATAAAGTAGTAGTATAAAGTAATAGTATAAAGTAATAATATAAAGGAGGAAAACACATGAGAAATACGAGAAGAAGAAAAACATGAGAATGCAAGCTATATACAGGCTCAGTGTCAGTACCAAAATTACAATGTGCAGGGGTACTTGAGTAACTGTTGCTTCCATGGTGACTAATTAATCTCCTACAATAATTTTAAAAACGTATATTTCTAACAGGTGCCCTTGTACTTATGGATGTTGTACTTTCACTCCTCATTATGGAAAATATGTTAGCTTCTATACTCAGTATGCTGAAAGTTCATTCTCCATATTTACTTCAGCTTGGAACAGGTTGACAACTTCACATTCTTATATATTTTTTCACTAATTGGTATTTTTTCCAATCAGATCAGCTCTGAAATAGATCTGATGTGAAAAGATCTGATGTGATTGGTCAAAAAACCAATTAGTGGAAGAAATATCAGAATTTGTCTGCCTGTGTAAACGCAGCCATAATGGGGCTAGATTGAGAAGCTACATGTGTGCTTGGAGTATTCTCAGTAACTATTCGCTTTTATCCAACTCTTTATGATGTAAATTGATATAATTATATAATTATTACATGTTAATACGGTTTCCCTATTTGAATCAGTTTGGTTCCCCCTGTTTGAATAACACAAAACCGCACCACTACTCTCAGGAAGATGTTTCTGTCAGTCTGTCTCTCTGTCATGATGTACTTTATAGTGGGACTAATTCAGATTTAATTCAATGCAAGATAGAACGTGACAAAAAGCTATATGAGATATGAGAGCATCTACCAAATGTTTAATCTATCTATTTGATTCATTGGAAAGATTAATTTCCCTCTACTGTTATGTATAATGAGAGTTAGCGTTGCCATAGTGCTTCTACCTATTACTACGGTACTGTGTTCATATCAGAGTATCATTGACAGTTGAGCTTGTGTGTTATATGCTTGTGTTTTCCTCTCCCAGTTGTGAAGGACTGTATTTGTTTTGGTTGTATTCTGTACCTGTCTTGTGTGGGTTTTATACAGTATCTATATCAATAGCCTAAACTGTATATTTCTGGTTTAGTTGTTTATACACTGTCTTATAGGGGACACACACATCCACACACACGCACGCACACACACACAGAGGATGGTGGAGATGATGCATATGATTAAACTGATGTGTAGGTAACTGAATGTACATATGTGTATCATCATGCCATTATTATAGCTAAGATAAATGATTTAATACAGATGCTTTATGTGTGTGTTAGTTGACTTTGTGCCATGCATTAGAGAGGGCTTTTTCAATAATAAACTGTTGGATATGAAAGTTCTGTGTTTCTGTTTATTGTCTGGAGAATAAGCTGATTTTCCTACCAAGTCCTCTAAGGTGGAGGTACATTTCTGCATTTTCTTTTTCAGTTCAATCCCAAAATATCCATTATGCTTTTATTCTATTAACATTGCCAACATGCCAACATAACATGATGCCATTATAGTAGCATTATATACATTAGCAGAATTGAATAAAGCATAATTGAAAAGCAAACCTTTTTTTAAATATAATAATAATAATAATAATGAATAGCAAATAAAATTAATAAACCAGAAATCCACATACAGTGCATTCTGAAAGTATTCAGACCCCTCATTTTTCCACATTTTGTTACTTTACAGCCTTATTCTAAAATTGATTAAATAATTTCCCCCCTCATCAATCTACACACAATACCCCATAATGACAAAGCGAAAACAGGTTTTTAGAATTGTTTGCAAATGTATTAAAAATAAAAAGCAGAAATACCTTATTTATCTAGCAAGTCATATCTAACAGTTCCACAACAAAAACCTGATACACACAAAATCTAAGTAAAGGAATGGAATAAGAATATACAGTATAAATATATGGATGAGCAATGTCATTATCAGAGTGGCATAGGCTAAGATAAAATAGATAGTATAGACCCAGGGCCTCAAGCTTAATGATGAGCTTGGAGGATACTATGGTGTTGAATGCTGAGCTATAGTCAATGAACAGCATTCTTACATAGGTATTCCTCTTGCCCAGATGGGATAGGGCAGTGTGCAGTGTGATGGTGATTGCATCGTCTGTGGACCTATTGGGGCGGTAAGCAAATTGAAGTGGATCTAGGGTGACAGGTAAGGTGGAGGTGATATGATCCTTGACTAGTCTCTCAAAGCACTTCATGATGACAGAGGTGAGTGCTACGGGGCGATAGTTACCTTTGCTTTCTTGGGTACAGGAACAATGGCGGCCATCTTGAAGCATGTGGGGACAGCAGACTGGGATAGGGAGAGATTGAATATGTCCGTAAACACACCAGCCAGCTGGTCTGCGCATGCTCTGAGGACGTGGCTAGGAATGCCATCTGGGGCGGCAGCCTTGCAAGGGTTAACACATTCAAATGTCTTACTCACATCGGCCTGATTGGTCGAGGCACAGATCTGGGGAAGGGTACCAAAAAATGTCTGAAGCATTGAAGGTCCCCAAGAACACAGTGGCCTCCATCATTCTTAAATGGAAGAGGTTTGGAACCACCAAGACCCTTCCTAGAGCTGGCCGCCCGGCCAAACTGAGCAACCTGGAGAGAAGGGCCTTGGTCAGGGAGGTGACCAAGAACCCGATGGTCACTCTGACAGAGCTCCAGAGTTCCTCTGTGGAGATGGGAGAACCTTCCAGAAGGACAACCATCTCTGCAGCACTCCACCAATCAGGACTTTATGGTAGAGTGGCCAGACGGAAGCCACTCCTCAGTAAAAGGCACATGACAGCCCGCTTGGTGTTTGCCAAAAGGCACCTAATGGACTCTCAGACCATGTGAAACAAGATTCTCTGGTCTGATGAAACCAAGATTGACCTCTTTGGCCTGAATGCCAAGTGTCACGTCTGGAGGAATCCAGGCACCACTCATCACCTGGCCAATAGTATCCCTACGATGAAGCATCATGCTGTGGGGATGTTTTTCAGTGGCAGGGACTGGGAGACTAGTCAGGATCGAGGGAAAGATGAATGGAGCAAAGTACAGAGAGATCCTTGATGAAAACCTGCTCCAGAGCGCTCAGGACCTCAGACTGGGGCGAAGGTTCACCTTCCAACAGGACAACGACCCTAAGCACACAGCCAAGACAAAGCATGATTGGCTTCGGACAAGTCTCTGAATATCCTTGAGTGGCCCAGCCAGAGCCCGGACTTGAACCCGATCGAACATCTCTGGAGAGACTTGAAAATAGCTGTGGAGCGACGCTCCCCATCCAACCTGACAGAGCTTGAGAGGATCTGCAGAGAAGAATGGGAGAAACTCCCCAAATACAGGTGTGCCAAGCTTGTAGCATACCCAAGAAGACTCAAAGATGCTTCAACAAAGTACTGAGTAAAGGGTCTGAATACTTATGTAAATGTAATATTTCCGTTTTTATTTGTAATACATTTGCGAAAATGTCTAAAAAACTGTTTTTGCTTTGTCATTATGGGGTATCCTGGGTAGATTGATGAGGGGAAAAAAACTATTTAATCCATTTTTGAATAAGGCTGTAACGAAACAAAATTTGGAAAAAGTGAAGGGATCTGAACACTTTCCGAATGCACTGTACCTCTGAGACAACTGTGAAGTTTCCACAGCAGAGCATCTACAGATGGCCTACTATCATGTCACATAGGTTATAGTGTAGGATAGGACAGCTTACATGCTGGAAACGTACATGCTGGAAACGAGGCTTACTGCTATTGCTCTTTCCTACGGGAGAAGGCTCTTTCCTACCGGAGAAGACTTGCCATATGAGCTTGCCGCTCGCTCGCCTAAATCTTCAATGAGAGGTTCGCCCATGGCCACAGTGAATGTTCGCGACTGCATACTCCATTTCACTATCTCCGGATTCAGTGCTCTCAGGCACATGTTTATATGACCATTTGTGACTTCGACTAATAACAAAAACGGCGTGTTTCAGTCAATTATGAAATGAGAAGAATACGGAATCTAAATCCAACAGGCGCTGGCTGGCAACGAGGTATTTCATTTTTGTGTCTGACGATTGAACAGAGACGGAGATAGGGGTAAATTGGGATTGGGGAAGCCAGTTAGGGAAGGGAAGGTATCCTCCATTTTATAGGTTGTGGGGAACAATAAAAGAAAACACTGTTTGGGAAATCGAGCTGTTATCAGTGACCTACATGTCAAGCTGTCGCTGTTGTGAAAGTATCAAGGCAGAAATTACATAACAACATATTGACAGGGTAGGTGTTAAATACCCAACCTGCCCGTGATATAATGTAAAATGTAGGCCTACATGTTAGCTACATCGTTTTTATTCAAGGCTATGCACGAGGCAAAAACATTCACCATCTATCTCTGCAGTCATCACACAATTATACATTTTCTTGGCACAATCTGATGCACGTGCAAATTGACTGAGTCATTGAGTGATTGTTGTTGTTGTTGTTGTTGTTGTACTGAGTGGCTGTAATAAATAGTGTTTTATTTGTCATCCTTGGCAATTTCCATTCCCCAGTTTAGTAGACACGGGAGCTGTCCAGTAGCAGTGGTGCTGAAATCAACCGCTGTGCAACGACATTGGCCCGATGGGCTTTTCAGAGCAATCCAGTGCTGAAATTATTCTGCCTCTAGATACATGCACCTGTCTGTTTACATGTCAGTTAATTCAAGGCTATTATAAGTGCAATTATTTACTACAGCCTTATGTGAACTAATGGTTGTAGCAGCTAGCAGGCTACTAGCCCTAGCCGTACAGTCCTCTTCAATGGAAGCTTAATCCGGAAGAGGTGACTGCAGTCTCAAATTGTAAAAACAGGTAACATAATATTGTGTTTTTCTTTTGTAGATTAACCCGCGGATCTGACTTTGGCTTGGTCTTATCATTCGTAAGTGTGGCACCTGAACAGAACAGCATCCCTGTACTTCTATTTTGAGTTAGCTAATTTTCCCCCTAACTTCGGACATTCTCTAGCAGTTGGACTAAATCACCTCGAGCTCAACATTGAAATGGACTGGAAAATAACGGTATGTTTTGCGACTAATGACACCCTTCTAGCTAGCTGACCACCGATTTTCAGTGCAATTTATGTAAGTTAAGTTAGGCTTTGAGAGTTTTCAAAAAATGTATATATGTACACATGTTGTGGAACACGCTGCATATTGTAAAATTCGACTGCCTGACCTTTTACCTCTGAAATATAGCTAACGGATTTTCTAATGTTGCTAGCTTAGTTGCTAAATGTTGATAGAACTGCTAAGTAAGCAAAACGGAAAGAAATTGTAAGCATTAGATAATACATATCATGAAAACAGCGGAATGTTGTCAAGCTTTACCGTATCAAAATTGGAGTCCTCTAACTGAGGCGTTTTACACAATCTGCAAAAATGTATTTGGAACTTTGAACCATGAACTTTTTTTCACCTATCACGGTTGGCTATGTTTCATCTTACAACAGCTACATAGAGGCAGTATTTAGTCAAATGTTACAATGTATGCATCAATATTAAACTAATTGGGACACTAATTTTCATTACAGATAACATCAAACAAAAAACGTGGGTACACTTTCAGTTATTGTGAAAACTTTCATCACCTTTCAATGCCTTAGCTTTGAAATGTAAATGTTTATACATATTCAGATTGAGTTATCTTTCTAAAATGTGTATAGTATGCAAAGTTATTTAGCTACATGTATTAACACCACAGCATGGAGAAAGTCAAGAGGAAGCAGTGGAGTGAGGTGGACATGTTCCATGCCATGGAGGACTGCGGGGCAGGGAAGGCTATCTGCCAGGCTGCCAAGGTTAGGCATCTTTTGTTTTTAGGAGATTACCATGTGTATGTGAATTTTATCTGTTAGTAACAGTTTTGTTTTCTTATCTACCAAGGTGCATGGTGTACCTCGGCAGACCCTGGTGGACAGGCTGAGCGGCCGGGTGACCCATGGTTGTTGCAGTGGACCACCCACATTGCTTGCACCAGAGGATGAAAATTCTCTGGTGCAGTACTGTATCTACTGCGCCAGCCATGGGTTCCCCTTCACCAGACAGAGGCTGATGAAATACGCCGACAAAATACGCAGGTATTTGGTGTTTTATGTGTTTATGTATGTAGATTGGTGGACTGACTGTTCACAATGTGTGTGATGTAAATGTGGATGTGTAAGGTGATGCCAAAACAAACATTTTCATCCTGGATGGACAATTATATATTCTATTTTATTGTAGGTTTCGGCACCCAGGGGAAACAAGCCCCTGTTCCAGTCCCAGCCCTAGCTCTAGAAGAGAACCCCCTAATAGATGGGGGGCTGATAGCGAAGGACCTGGGGCACATCCTTACTGTCCTGAAGTATCGTCTGGACCGATACAGAAGACTCCCTGTAGTCGCCACATGCCTCACCGGTGAGGAATACACGCACCAGTGGCAGGAGAGGGGTGAGAAGGAGAGGGCCGAGGCAGAGGAGAAAGAGCGTTGGGCAGCCCTCAGAACACAGAGGGCACAGGAGAGGGCTGCCATGGATGAGACCATTGACGCCATCGCCTCTGCTGGACCACCTGCTGGAACCACTCCTGACAGCTGCATCACCAATACCAGTGCCTCCCAGTGTGCAACACCTGTAGGAGCCGCCGGAGTCCCCAGCTGCAGAAGAAGGCCACGTGCCTACACTCCTGGCCACACCGTCGTCGGCCCCTCAACCCCACCATTACAAACACCAGCTCCTCCAAGCCATCGTCGGTGGTTTTGTCCACCACCACCACGATGCACACCACCCACCCTGTTTGTCACCACCAACACGGCCTCCTCTGGACCAACTGCCTCCTCCGTCTCCCCTGGTCACACCACCATAGCAGCCTCGTCTGGTGTCCCTGCCCCCTGCAATTTGAATACCGCCACCTCCACAGGTAAACACATGTTAAATTACGAAAAAATTACTGTTATCTGTTTTATAAAACAGCAATGTTTTATAAAACAGCAATAAAAAAAAATCTCTCTTTACATTTCTACAGTCCATAGCACCAGCCCTCAAGTCATCTCCACCTCCTCCAAAACTTCTGCAGCTTCCTCCAGAGGTATTGATGTAAAAAAGTTGAAAAGGGTTTTCATGCAACATGCTCTGTCTAACACTACTTTTTCTCAAACTGCAGCACAGAAAAGGAAGAGAAAAGCTCCACCAGTCACGCCACCCATGGCACCACTCTCAGGTACTTCATAATCTGTTTTTCTCTCTCTCTCAGTTGTATCAATTACTATTGTTGTTGAAGAACTTCTACATTTTGCAAAACCATATTAATAATTTTTTTAACAATTTTTTTAAATAATAGAAGACACCACCTGTTGTGCTCGCTGCGGGGAGCATGATCCGCCTGCAAGCTCCCCTCAGGAGTGTAGATCCGAGGTGCCATGGGTGTGCTGTGACTTCTGCCAGCACTGGTTCCACTGCAGGTGTGTGCAGTGGGATCCAGAGGTAGCAGTGGAGCTGGATTTTTATTGTGATTTTTGTGACAATATAGGGATGGAGGTCGAGATGTAATTGTTTGTTTTGTTTGTGTTCATATGAAATTATTTATTTGTACAAAAAAATAAATGTCTAAAATATAATATATTTATTCAACCCATCTTGTGTATTTCTTCCTTTACTTTCCAAGTGAATCTCTGCAACACAAACTCCAACAGTGTTTTCATTGTTTATGTCAATACACATAACTGAAATTAAAGTTTTATTTGATGTAAATTATTAATACTCATATTTGAGTATTCAACTGTTATCTACTTTCTCAAAACATAAGATTAATCTGTAAAACAAACGATGAGACATTATTTGGTTACAACACTGAATATGTTGGTGAAGAACCATTTCTTAAGAGTCCACAGGAGGGCACACCGGGCTACGCAATGAAAAGTTGACAGGCAAGTCATAATTTTTTACCGGAAGGCTAACCAACTAGTCAACTATCTAGTAAACATTTCGGATACGAGGTTGTCTCTTTTTTTTTTTTCTCTCTCTCTTTTTTCAACAAAATTAAATGGATATATCTTGTAATTGAACAAAATAGTAAGGTGGCCGATAACTGGGGACCGTATGCCGATAATACGGACTTATTTTTTTTTTTTAAACCGCTTATCAAAAAGCTGATAATAGTAGTATTTCCACTGAAATGTCAAACATGCTAATTGATAACCCGTTAGCTAACATTTTTACGACACCAATAATCACAAAACTTTGATGGCTTGATCACAAGATAACACTGTTGAAGGTAATATATTTCTTAAACACTGTTGAATATGCCGATAATACAGTAATTACCTCAAACATCTCAGGACAGGTTCTACATGTTCTGCCTCAGTTGTTTCTAAAACAGTTCTACCTCTTTCCATTTCCTGTCTCACCATTGCCAGACAGTGGAGATGTTTGAAATGGTCTTTGTTTACAGGAGACACCATGAGGAAGTGCAGTCCCTGGACGTTTCTCCCTATCATGTACTCTCTCTTCACAGCCGCTGGACTCTGGGTTGTGTAAGTTTCTTATTTTGTCAGATTTTTTCCAGATACTTTTAGCTATCTCACACACCATTTGGCTTTACAGCTGTGTGTGTGTGTGTGACTTTAACTTAAATGACTTTGGTTATAGGTATTTTATAGCTGTTGAAGATGAGAAGATAACACCCCTGAGTTCAGAATACAAGTAAGGTGGATTATAACTGAAAAAGTAGAAATATGTTATTCCAGTTATTATGACCATGCACCATTTCTAAATATTACATGTAATTTTTCACAGGCGATCTGGAACTAAATCCCCTCCATATATAAGGTACACAGCCTATGAGTACCAACCTAATTGGTTACTGATCTTTACCTAGGATTTGTGCTTCCTGTCAATACAATTGTCTCTCTCTCTCTCTCTCTTTCAGCATTGCAGGCAATGCTCCCCCAGCCAGCTGTGTATTTAGCCAGGTCATGAACCTGGCTGCCTTCGTAGGTAAGCCTGATGCATGTTCTCCTATCATTTGTTATACAAAGTTTACATGTACATGAAAACATGGTCAACATTGGACATTGTACCATAATAATGGCAGGATATGAGATGCAGGATAGAGACAAGAATAGAAACAACAGGAGCATATTATAAAATGGGGAAGTACTGTCTATTGATTTGGATGGATTTACAGTCAGCAGTTCCAGTGGCAGAACATGTAGTGCTCATTACAAACAGTTATTGATGGTGTTAGTATTGAGCTGAAACAAAGGCCTGCACACCCTGTGGGTCCCCAGGACCAGGAATGACATGTGGTCCTCTGTAGCTCAGCTGATAAAGCACGGCGCTTGTAACGCCAAGGTAGTGGGTTCGATCCCCGGGACCACCCATACACAAAAATGTATGCATGCATGACTGTAAGTCGCTTTGGATAAAAGCGTCTGCTAAATGGCATATTATTTATTATTACACTGCTCCAAAAAATAAAGGGAACACTTAAACAACCCAATGTAACTCCAAGTCAATCACACTTCTGTGAAATCAAACTGTCCACTTAGGAAGCAACACTGATTGACAATACATTTCACATGCTGTTGCGCAAATGGAATAGACAACAGGTGGAAATTATAGGCAATTAGCAAGACACCCCCAATAAAGGAGTGGTTCTGCAGGTGGTGACCACAGACCACTTCTCAGTTCCTATGCTTCCTGGCTGATGTTTTGGTCACTTTTGAATGCTGGCGGTGCTTTCACTCTAGTGGTAGCATGAGACGGAGTCTACAACCCACACAAGTGGCTCAGGTAGTGCAGCTCATCCAGGATGGCACATCAATGCGAGCTGTGGCAAGAAGGTTTGCTGTGTCTGTCAGCGTAGTGTCCAGAGCATGGAGGCGCTACCAGGAGACAGGCCAGTACATCAGGAGACGTGGAGGAGGCCGTAGGAGGGCAACAACTTCGCCACTGGCGCCCTGTGCTCTTCACAGATGAAAGCAGGTTCACACTGAGCATGTGACAGACGTGACAGAGTCTGGAGACGCCGTGGAGAACGTTCTGCTGCCTGCAACATCCTCCAGCATGACCGGTTTGGCGGTGGGTCAGTCATGGTGTGGGGTGGCATTTTTTGGGGGGCCGCACAGCCCTCCATGTGCTCGCCAGAGGTAGCCTGACTGCCATTAGGTACCGAGATGAGATCCTCAGACCCCTTGTGAGACCATATGCTGGTGCGGTTGGCCCTGGGTTCCTCCTAATGCAAGACAATGCTAGACCTCATGTGGCTGGAGTGTGTCAGCAGTTCCTGCAAGAGGAAGGCATTGATGCTATGGACTAGCCCGCCCGTTCCCCAGACCTGAATCCAATTGAGCACATCTGGGACATCATGTCTCGCTCCATCCACCAACGCCATGTTGCACCACAGACTGTCCAGGAGTTGGCGGATGCTTTAGTCCAGGTCTGGGAGGAGATCCCTCAGGAGACCATCCGCCACCTCATCAGGAGCATGCCCAGGCGTCGTAGGGAGGTCATACAGGCACGTGGAGGCCACACACACTACTGAGCCTCATTTTGACTTGTTTTAAGGACATTACATCAAAGTTGGATCAGCCTGTAGTGTGGTTTTCCACTTTAATTTTGAGGGTGACTCCAAATCCAGACCTCCATGGGTTGATAAATTTGATTTCCATTGATAATTTTTGTGTGATTTTGTTGTCAGCACATTCAACTATGTAAAGAAAAAAGTATTTAATAAGATTATTTCATTCATTCAGATCTAGGATGTGTTATTTTAGTGTTCCCTTTATTTTTTTGAGCAGTGTATTATAAAGAGACTACCAGACCAGAGAGAGATCCCTTATGGGTCTTCTCCTTTCAGGTTTCATCATTGGTGTCCTCAGATACCTGCAGCTGAAGCCCCGGGTCCACAAACCCTGGCTCAATATTGGCAGTCTGGTGGCCCTGTCCCTGGCCTGCTTCGGCATGACCTTGGTGGGAAACTTCCAGGTAGGAGTCACTGGCTCCGTCCAGGAAAAAAAACCTTCAGCCCCTAGACACTTCCCCTAGTCCCTAACCCAGCGTTTCTCAAACTCGGTCCTCGGGACCCCAAGGGGTACACGTTTAGTTTTTTGCCCTAGCACTACACAGCTGATTCAAATAATCAACTAATCATCAAGCTTTGACTATTTGAATCAGCTGTGTAGTACTAGGGCAAAAACCTAAATGTGCACCCCTTGGGGTCCCCAGGACTGAGTTTGGGAAACGCTGCCCTAACCCCTAGACCAGGGCTCTCCAACCCTGTTCCTGGAGAGCTACCCTCCTGTATGTTTTCACTCCAACCCTGTTCCTGGAGAGCTACCCTCCTGTATGTTTTCACTCCAACCCTGTTCCTGGAGAGCTACCCTCCTGTATGTTTTCACTCCAACCCTGTTCCTGGAGAGCTACCCTCCTGTATGTTTTCACTCCAACCCCAGTTGTAACTAACCTGATTCAGTTTATCAGGTGCGCTAAATTAGGGTTGGCGCACCTGCCCTAGACTGTCCCTGGCCTACTTCGTAGGAGTCACTAGTCTGACACAATCCCTAGCCCCAAAATGTTTGGGAACCCCTGATAAAATCTACAAAAACCTCAACTTGGTTTGCAGCGATAATCAGATGTTTGTCAGAGGGTGTAGCTGGGTCACAGTAATGAAATGAAACAGATAAGAGCAATGTCTGTTGTCTGTCTGTAATGTGTCTGGTCCAGCTGTCAAATGACGAGGAGCTCCACAACATTGGGACGTCCATGACGTTTGGCCTGGGGACGTTGTTCTGCTGGGTGCAATCTGTCATCACCCTGAAGGTCAACCTGAGGAACGAGGGCCGGAGGGCAGGCATCCCTCGCTTCCTGCTGTCAGGGGCCGTCACCGCCTGCATGCTGCTCTGTATCCTTCCTCTGTCTTGCACCAGGGACTCACTCATGTCACTTTACAGACGCTCTTAAACAAAGCGACTTACGGTATGTGGGCTGGATACAGCTGTAGTGGTGGAAACCTTTGTCACTTATTCAGTCATCGTAGATCAGTGTTTACCACGAAGAAGGAAGCTAGGAATTACGCATTTTGAAAGTACGTTTTGTAAAGTGTTTGACCCTTAACCCCCCCGGTTCAGACTTTGCCCTGATGGCGCAACGTCTTCACATGCATGCGGCGCGGGCGCAGTGGGCGCTGGTCATGTTCTTCCTGGGCTTCCTCGCCACCTTTGCCATTGAGTTCAGACACTACCACTTCGAGATCGTCTGCACCGATGACCGCGACCCGCCTCTCAGCCTGTCAGAAACCTTCTCCGAGGTGTCAGAGTACCAGTCTGACCAGCTATAGCTTGGCTCTGGAGTACTACAAAACAGTTAGGTTAGGTTGCCTGTGGTTGTCAGTTGGGGGAAATGTACAAATGAACATGATATTTGTAAGGGTCAAGGAATCCAGTGGGTCTGTTAGTTACTGAAGAAGAGTTAGTCAACCACTACTGCATGTCTGCCTGTTTAAACGCAATAACCTGTGAACGACTGCGTCTTTCTACTACTATTGTACGTTGAGGTGATCTTTCAAAAGCAACAAACTTTCCATAAGCACAAAGAAATCATTACCTTTGTCATCTCATAAACAGTAACAGGGGTGTTTGCTAAAAGTTGCTAAACGGTTTCATTGAAGATGGATGTGCATGACTGTTTATCATGTAGCGGTGAGTTGTAGAAGGATAGATAACTCATATCTCAGATTGATAGTGACACTATGTCACGAGAATTTCTATCTCAATGTTTCAAACTGAACTCTTATATTACTCAATCTGTATCCCAGAGGTTGTAAATCTCTAATAAACAGTCTCCCAGTTTACAATTATCAGGTCTTTATTCAGAGAGCGCTCTGCCCCAATCGTGCAAAGCCATTCTATATATACTCACACACACATACACACACATACATGGTTATTCCGTTTTACAATATGTTGTAAGCCTCGCTCTTCCCCTCCCTGGGTGGAAACCTCTGGTTTCAAAACCTATTTCCTGTTCATTGGTTCCATGTCGCACCCTGCTGGCATAACTGCACAATAACACATTTCACACAGTGCATACTTATGATTCTAATACATTCCACACAATCCTACAGTTTTAAGGGTGGAATCATTTAGTCATAATCTTTAAACATTCAAATTCTTCTATCACACTACCCCACTGATCTTCCTTTCAGATGAATACAGCCAAATCCTCAATTGATTGTGTGATGGGAGTCATCACCTCTCCTATTTGGAGTCTTCTCATTCTACCCAACTTCATCTACTGACAGAGGTATTTTGCTGCGTTCTATTTCCTGTCCGTCTGTCTACCTCCCTCTATTTTCAACCTGAATTAAGAAAGACAACAGTTTGTGATGAAGACGATATCAGCCTCTCTGTGAAAATGAGTAGTACAGTAGTATTATCATCCAGGTACAATGATGCCATTTTGAACCATATCACTTGCTCCCATTAAACACAAGTCATGGGGATCTTTTTCAGTGTTCTCTCCATTTCACATAACTTAGTACAACACTAGGCTTTATCATTACCATTCGAGCATAACTGACAAATGCATCTGTGTTGTACTGCTGTTTGTTAGAACATTAAATGATATTTTACAATAAAACCTGCCTTTGCATTCTGATTAATGCACTTGTACAGGATTGGGCTATACTCAACATGTTTCAATATGTGACTCACAATACAAACAAAAACACAGTACAGAAATGTAGCACTCAAAACTTCCAAGAGCATTTTAACCATATTACAGTTAAAGAAATACAAAGTGATCAACTTAAATAGTTTTTATTTAAAATGCTTTAAAAAAGGTGAAAGAAACCCTGTCATGTCCCTTAAATGTGCAGTCTGCAGACTGGTACGACTTGGTGCTTGTTGCCCGTTACCCACCCTGTGCATAGCCTGGATATCCGACTGTTCCTGTGTTCAACAACGCTACACTGGCTAGAGCAGTAACAGACTGGCACCCAGGCTCCCCTCTTAGTGCACTCCCAAAGTCCTTTGATCAATGGCCCGAACCTCCCATTACCCTCCCACAAACAGTTCTCGTGAGTGGCCCGGTTCCATTTCGGTTCCACCTGGCTCTCCCAATAGGTCTAGAGGAGCGTCCATCACGTTGCTTTTACCATTCCAGTCCTTTTAACAGGGCCAGTGAGTGAGTGTGTTCTCCCACTCTCTGGTTGTGTTCCGATTCTCTACCCTTCTCCCTGAAGTGTGCAATCATTACTCCCCCTCATGGATTTAAAAACAATGCAAAGGTGTAAAATATATGGTGAAAACTCCCATGTGTAGACCAATCAATGTTTTTTTATATCCACAAGGGGGAGTCAATGATTATACACTTTGGGGAGGAGAAGGGAAAAATCGGAAGGCAGCATCTGTACCCGCTCCCCTCTCCTCCAGTGTTAAGCGCTGCCCGTCACTTCCAGTTGGCTGAAGGTTGTAATGAGGTTATAGTGAGACCTTTCCTCCTCTGTCAACTCCATGTTCCCTGGCCGCACCACCACAGCCACGTTCACACCAGCATCCTCCGCTGCCTTGGCCTCTGCAGGGAGGAACAAAACACACTACTGTAATAGCCTCCTCTCAGTCACCCATGTTCCCTGAGCTACACTAGGATCCCACTATAGCAGGCTCACTCGAGTCCCAGTCCCGGTGTAACAGAGGCCCTAACCCTTGGTTGTAAGTTAACATTCTACACAACAAAGGAAGGTAGACCATGTGACATGGAAGCCTCATGGTGCTTGTGGTCCCAGCCCCTGATGCAACTGTGTGGCTCTCTATGCGTTAGCGCACCGCTACACTAACATGATGGCATCTGCATTCCCTGGAGGAGGGCCTTGCTGTAGTGCAGTGCAGCACAGGGCATTAATACAGTACTAATTTAACTGCGATACAACAGCCTTTCCAAATGCTATTCTGGATTAGTGCAGGGCTAGCTAGCTACATGACTTTGGATATCAAAATCTGGTCAATGTATTATTTATCTTCCTTCATGTTAACCAGTTGGTTATTGAGAACATGTGTGTACATAAAACAGTCCATAATATAGTCAAATAAATAAAAGTTCAAATATGCCTATTTGATATTCTAAAGCAGCAGCTGTACTGGCCTAACGCAGGCTGGGTTGTTGTAGTTCAGGACAAGCCCTTTGACTAGCTAGTGGAATTCAGAGTCATAGCTAAGGTTGGTAAGGCTTCTGAGGGTGATCCTGCTAGGTAGAAAGGCTCTGGCTCACTCTGATTTATGTAAATGACATTCAGTGTTAAACTAATCCGCCTGCTACAACACCTACATTTTAGTCATTTAGCAGACGCTCTTATCCAGAGCGACTTTACAGTTAGTGAGTGCATACATTTTCATACTGGCCCCCCGTGGGAAACGAACCCACAACCCTGGCGTTGCAAGCGCCATGCTCTACCAACT
This sequence comes from Coregonus clupeaformis, assembly GCF_020615455.1. NCBI lineage: Eukaryota > Metazoa > Chordata > Actinopteri > Salmoniformes > Salmonidae > Coregonus > Coregonus clupeaformis. The sequence goes on from NC_059200.1 coordinate 25,925,586, forward strand.
GAGCTACAGGGGACTTACCTCTACAGGGGACTTACCTCGTGTGACATCTGTCAGGAACATGATCTCTTCAGGCGGGCAGCCCATTCTCTCTGCAATCCTCTCATAGCTTTTACTTTCTACTTTAGTGCCTATGTTGGTGTCGAAGTGGCCATTAAATAGCTGAAAGGATAGAGAAAATCTGAATTTAGCTGGGAGTGTATTACAATGTAGATTAGTGTGTGTGTTCTAAACAGTTTATAAAGAGAAGACTTCCTTACATCTAGTACGTCTCCCTCTACAGAGTATCCAAACAGTAGTTTCTGAGCCTCCACACTGCCAGAGGAGTAGATATAAACCTTCAGGCCCTGCCGTCTCCACCTCCTAATGGACGGTACCACGTCCTGGTACACCCTGGTTCACACACACACACACACACACACACACACACACACACACACCTTAGTAATCCTGTATTTTCATCGGGATGAGTCATCGGGTTTGAAGGTGACATTTGGAAGAAATGCAACAGTACAATAGGACTTGATCCTCCCACAGCCGGTTTAGAAGCCACCACCTTGAGCACAATTGCATAGGGCTCCACATCCTGTAGGCCTACATTCATGCAGGGAAGAATATCATCTTGCAATCTGTACACACATTTCTCTGATTTATGTTAACCATGAAGTGATGTCTATGGGAGATTTGCACTAAGATCGAGTAAGGATTCATCCCTCCTACAGTAGTACCCTCAAACAGTAGTACCCTCAGACAGTACACTTTAGTCATTTTTAGCAGATGCTCTTAGGTTAAGTGCCTTTCTCAAGGGCACATCGACAGATTTTTCACCTAGTTGGCTCTGGGCTTTGAACCAGCGACCTTTCGGTTACTGGCCCAACACTCTTAACCGCTAGGCTACCTGCCGCCAGTAACCTCATACATCCATCATACAGTCCCATCCGTCCAACAGAAGGAACACTCTCAGCTACTTACTCGCCTTTGATTCTCCCGGCAGCGTAGGCCACCCTCCACATGTGTCCCTGCAGCTGTTTCAGAGCTGTGGTCTTCCTGTCCGAAGCCATCTGCCACAGCACGTTGTCCACCACCTCCCGGATGGCTTTCTCCTCGTCCGTGTGCCCAGACTGGTCCAGGGAGTGCTGCGCACATGCTCGGTGCAGACGCAGGTCCTCCTCAACCTAACATGATGACCGGGTCAATCAGGGTCATGTTCATTAGGAAGCAGGGTTCGAATTACACATTGACAACTCTTGGGGTTGTCCAACGTATATATATTGACTAACATTTATGGGGCTTGTTTGGTGCATTGATATTTCAAGGCTGGCCTCTGCACTCCTCTCCATCAACCACCCCATCAAGGATGGAGACAGACAGCTCCTGGCAGACAGGAAACTGTTCATTACAGTCAATTAGATATTATGGAAATCACCATGCTATAATGAGAACTGATCACTGTTCTGCCTTCTCCAATTCAGTAAGCTCATTGGAGGAGGAGAGATCTCATAGCTCCATTCACAGACCTCCTGGCTGCATCTCTTATTGAGGAACCTAATAATGTTACATCATTTCCTGTAATCGGTGTGTCATTGATAGCATGCCATGAACTATGTCAGTGTCCCTCAACCCCCTGGTTCTGGTCCCTCAGATGACCGATCTCTTCAGATTTCAAGTGCTAGTTTTGATTTAAGGCAAGATGTCCTCAAAAGGAGTTAAAGCACCTTAGCTTGCCAGTCCCTGGTGCAAAAAAGATGCGTCCTGTAGTAGCCAGTTAATATGAGTGCAGCTCTGAAAGCTCTCATCTCCTGCACTCACATCATCCCATATGACAGCCTGCAGGCTTCCAGGATGCAGGGCACTTCTATGGCTGGTAGCTAATCAAATACACCCATTATCTGTGACCTACATAGCTATAAATTTGGGCTAAACCCAAACCCACTGGATTACAGGAAACGATGAAAACACAGGAAATCTAAAATCCATGTAGGCCTAGCTCTTTAGAAGAAAATAAAAACATAGTTTATATATTTACCACAGTAAATCACTGTAGTTAGAACAGACGACAATAATAGTTAGCTACACGAGATGAGGTTGCTATGGCTGTTGACACCCAACTCTGAACAGCAGTCGTTTAATGTATTAATGTGGGGCATACCACACAAGCAATCATTAACTGGTTCAACAAATCAAAACTTGCATGTTATCAACCAAAATTAATGCATGGGTGTTGCATATTCTGTCTGAAATTGTGTGCAGTCACTGCTAACTGGTCATCATTGTCCACAGTTTGCAGCAAACCAGTTACCTGTTTCTTAAGGAGATGCACGTCTTGTTTGCATTCATCTTCTTCCCAGTGCGCCGACAGATACTCCTCGAGATTATCTTTGATGTATGGGAATAAAATGTCCTACAGTAGAGAAACAGCACCGTTAGCATGTAGCTAGCTAGCAGTCAAACCATCAGTCTACAAAAAAAAACACACCACAAAAGCCATGCACTGTCTTGGTTTGTTGTCCTGGCTACCTTTACAAACGTTATTGGTGTCGTGGTTCCTTCAATATCCAGCAAAAGTGCGGTAGTGTTTTCAGGGATTGAAACAGTGGCCATTTTCCTGTCTGAAGCCGTCTAGTTAGTAGCCAACTGTTAGTTTAGCTAGCTAACGTTACCCGGCTACCCAGGCTGAAGAAAAGCTATCAACCCCAAGAGAGGACTACCAATTCCTTTCCAAATCTTTTTTTAGGTTAATTTTCAATTAGCTATTGTTGTGTAGAGCAGACTCGTCAGCACACATAAAGCAGCCAGACCTATCGAACGTGCTCAACAAGAGCGTGCAGTTTCCAGGAAGGCGTGATGACGACTACGAGGGTAACGCACCATGGAATGCTACACATAAAATATTAAACGACAAAAGCAAAAATTCAGCTAGGTTAAGAAAGTAAAAAAGGACACGGTGTGCTGCAGTATCATAACATTGCTCATCTCGCTACAGTAGTTTGATTTACTGGTGGGTGGGGCACAGGCATGGTCCATGCGCATTCGAATGTCCTATTCCACATATTCTAGAATGTGTGAAGCGTTGTATAACCATATCAAAAGATTCTCTGCTCTGGCGTAGCTAATTACAAGGCCAGTGTTTGGGCACAACATGTGTACAGTGCTTTCAATATCTTTGGCTGGCACTGTATACGTGTGACCGGTTTGAAATGGCTAACTAGTTAGCGGTGTGCGCTAGTAACGCGTAAAAAAAAAAAATATCTAGTAGCGGTTCAATCGGTGACGTCACTCACGCTGAGCTGTTGAAGTAGTTTCCCTTGCTCAGCAAGGGCCGCGGCTTTTGTGGAGCGATAGGCAACGATGCTTCGAGGGTGACTGTCTGAAAAATAAACCTAAATGGCGACAGAGCCACATGCTTTTGCACAGATATCATACTGCTCCTGGATAAATATTACAGTATCTGACTGAAGTGTTTGCAGAGATGTTTGAAACCTCTGTTCAGTCTCTTTTGGTGTTTGTTGATAATAACAATGGAAATAATATGCAGCATTTCGTTTTGATGCAACAAAAAGGTAATTTACTGTGTTGCTTTTAATTTTCACACTGTTTTTAATTTTCAAACAACATCTTAGAATGAGGAAATAGTAAAATCAGGAATTTTAGAATAAATTGCCTTTGGTAAAATAAATCAATATTAAACTCAGGAAGTTGTTTGTAATGATGATGATCTAGGATCAGCTTTAACATTCCCAGTCAGTCATTTTACGTAAAAAGTGTTTGTAGGAAAGACCACAGCGCCTCCCCCCACCTCAAACAAACCACATCAGCTGCGTCACTCCGCGCCCTTGATGTCAGCCATTTTACATAGCAATCGCGACTGAATTCGTCCCAAAAAGTATCTCGCAATCAGGCCTAAATATACATTTATATTCATAGTTAACAACAGGGTGACGTTCGAAAATGGAGACCGAAGGCCAAGTTGACTTCAGCACAGACGAGTTTCCAGAGGGCTCCAAGATAAATGCAAGCAAAAACCAGCAGGATGACGGGTAAGCGGCTTGACGTTAGCCTAGCTAGCTATGTTCAGCAAACTAGCTAGTGTTCTTTTTTTCTAGCTGGAGACAAGTTACGTTATATTTTATTCAAACGTAGTGAGTTATTGGAGTGGTAACACGCCAACGTTTATTAGGTTACTAGCTAACGTTAGCCATTCCCTGTTGTGATCATGCATGCATAGCTAACTAGCTAACGTTAGCAAACTAACCGGCGTCATGTCAGTCAGGCCAAGTTCCCTACGTGGGCGAACAGGGTTGGCTATGTGCTGTGAAACATGTTATCAAGTTGTCACCCCGTTATTTGTAGCTAGGTAGTTTATCATCAGATTGGTGTAGTGTTGATGGTCGTGTTGGTTATAGTCGCTCTTTTTTTCTCATGCACTACGTTAACGTAACTACTGGTTTTTCGAATCCTGACAGATAGAACAACAATAACTACACCTGTCCTGTACATACACTCAGTTGCCACCCAGGCTAGAATCAGAAGTGTGTTGTAGCTACTTAGATAAAGTTCACTGATCTAGCTGTTGCCTTTATAGCCAACCGTTCTAGACAGTTTGAATCATTTAGGCCTAATCAGCTTGCAGGTGACAACAGCTTGACCTAAAGTAAATTAGTCTTAGCTAGTGACTCAGGTTGTTAGGGATGTAACAATAAGGACATAGTTATGACTGTTTGATATCGACTGCATTTGTCTCCTTGATTCTCCATTCACAGCAAGATGTTCATTGGAGGGCTCAGTTGGGACACCAGCAAAACAGACCTCACGGATTACCTGTCAAAGTTTGGAGAGGTTCTGGACTGCACCATCAAAACAGACCTGATGACGGGCCGGTCCCGGGGCTTCGGCTTTGTTCTCTTCAGAGACTCAGAGAGCGTAGACCGGGTAAGCACTAGAACAGACTCACTGAGCAGAGAGCGTAGACGTGGTAAACACTAGAACAGACTCACTGAGCAGAGAGCGTAGACGTGGTAAACACTAGAACAGACTCACTGAGCAGAGAGTAGATGGTGTAAACACTAGAACAGACTCACTGAGCACAGAGCGTAAACAGGGTAAGCATTAGATCGGAGTCACTGAGCAGAGAGTGTAGATGGGGTAAACACTAGAACAGACTCGCAGAGTGTGTAGACGGGGTAAACACTAGAACAGTGTGTAGACGGGGTAAACACGAGAACAGAGCAGTGTGTATAGACGGGGTAAACACTAGAACAGACTCGCAGTGTGTAGACGGGGTAAACACTAGAACAGACTCGCAGAGTGTGTAGACGGGGTAAACACTAGAACAGACTCGCAGAGTGTGTAGACGGGGTAAACACTAGAACAGTGTGTAGACGGGGTAAACACGAGAGCAGTGTGTGTAGACGGGGTAAACACTAGAACAGACTCACAGAGGACAGGGCAGGCTGCCTCTTGTCTTGCTCTCTTAATTCTGAACTAAATAGTTTCAAGACATATGTAGTTGGCATCCACTCACATCACTTGATCACACACACCCTGTTTCACTGACACATTGTCCTGTGTGCAGGTGTTGGAGCTGAAGGAGCACAAGCTGGACGGGAAGCTGATCGATCCAAAGAGGGCCAAAGCCATGAAGGGGAAGGAACCGCCCAAGAAGGTTTTCGTCGGAGGCCTCAGCCCAGACACCCCAGAGGAGGAGATCAGGGAATACTTTGGCGCTTTTGGAGATGTAAGAGTGAGAGAATGCTTGCACTGTCAACGTATTCATGTTTTATTCTACGTTTTTAGATATGGTAGACGCACACTTTTAGAAAGCTGTATGTCCACTGAGCGAGTGTTGGGGCAATGGAGCTAGAGCTGATGCTATTGTATGATAATCTATCCTCTTCACATGGTACAAAGACTGGGAGATTTGCAGAATGTTATGATTACTGTCTTCATAGCCTCTAACTGAGAGAAACTTTGTTGTTTGCAGATTGACAGCATCGAGCTTCCCATGGACACCAAAACCAACGAGCGACGTGGGTTCTGCTTCGTGACCTACTGTGAGGAGACTCCTGTCCAGAAGCTGTTAGAGTGCAGATACCACCAAGTTGGGAGTGGAAAGGTAGCTGAAATCCACTTATTCAGAATGACCATTTGAACGCTGTTACACATCTTGCGCTGATAGGCAAAGCTATTCTTTCTATGCTATTTAACCAACTTAGTTTAGACAGCCATTTTGAAGAAGAATTTTGGCAGTCATATAACATGTGACTGTAGGTACTTGAAGAAAGTGTCATCACTGTTTTCCACAAGTTTCTTGGTTAATGGGCTGATTTTCTCTGCAGTGTGAAATCAAAGTGGCCCAGCCCAAAGAAGTGTACAGACAGCAGCAGCAACACAGAGGAGAGAGGGGAGGCTACGAAGGAGGGAGAGGAAGCGGAGGATACAGGGGCCGGGGACGAGGAGGTACAGCTAGCCTATGACACTGAAGAATGCACATCAGATTTTTTAAAATTTTTATTCTTCCAACAAGGGGATTTCTTGTGTGGCATTTGACACATGCAACAATGACAGTACTGACACCTGAAAAGGGCATGCATTACAGTACATTGAAAAGAAAATCAAGACATACATGTCTTTAAAACTACAATATAGACTTGTCACACTGAACCTCTTTGTCTCTGTGCAGGTCAGAGTAACTACAACCAAGGTTACAACGGCTACTACGGCCAGAACTATGGTAGCTACGGCAATGGATACAACCAGGGCTACAATGGCTACGCAGGCTATGACTACTCTGGCTACAACTATAATAGTTATGGTTATGGACAGGGATACGACGACTACAATGGTAAGCTACACTATTGATGCCAACTATCGAAACAAGCAGTGCCTTTCAGCCCCCAACAACTCCTCATGTACTTCTAGCTAAGACAACAACAGGTGGAAAAAAGTCTCCTTGTATGTACTCAATAGCTCTGGAAAAAAATAAAACAGATGTCTGTAATGCTGCCTGCCTTGGGTCTCTTTGCTCTGGTGCATGTTTGTGAGGGGTCTCCATATCCAGGCAATGCACTTTGTTATTTTACAAGTAACACTTGCAACATTAATGATCATTCAGCCCATTACATTTGTATTGCACACACTTCTGAGAGTACTTGTAGTTAAATTCCTGGGTATGTAAAGTAAAACACAGCTAAGCTGTATAGAGTTTTTGGTACATATGTCTTGACACATGATTGTGCATCTCAATACTGATACAAAAACATTCAATTTGAAAGTCCAAGCAAAAATAACACAACTAGGTACACAAACACTGCAGACTACATCCTACAGATTATTTGTGATTACTGATGCCATTTACCCCAAAAAAGGAACGTGAACTTTAAAAAACTCCCATGCACCTTGACTCCCATGTCAACTAAAAACTCCATCGATAAAACCTTGATAGGAATTCCTTCTGCTACGTTTTTGTGAAGTTATCCTGTGACACTCAAATCTTCCTGACCTCTAACCCTTGACCTTCCCATAGGCCAGCAGAGCAGCTATGGGAAGGCCTCTCGAGAGGTCACAACCCACCAGAACAACTACCAGCCTTACTGAGCTGATCTGATCCAACAAGACCTGCTTAGACTTCTGGTAAGACCACACTCCCACCTTAGGCCTGACTTTAAAAACTTAAACTTAAAGATCAATAGACAAAACAATTACTCTAAAATCTATCATGAGAGAAAGCAAGTGGTTACTATTACGATGCACACCCCATTTTGACATAAATCTAAAACGTAATGTCTATAGATCTTTAATTGCAAAAATGCTTGTGTAGCGGTTTGACTTTTTATTAAGCTCTCCAGAAAAAACGTAAGCGTTTTTCTGTAGATTCTCCTTTTTTCCCTTGCTTTTTAACAGGTGTTCATAAGGAAATAACATAAGAGACTTGATAGCATTGTTAACAGGTAAAGTACTGCTAAGGGTACAGAGTAAGGACCCATCCTTAGTTTTCCTTTTCCTAACTCTGATGTTGTACCTTGTTTGTACCTGCCAGCGGGGACTTCATTGCAGGCCGTGTGTCGCCTGATCACGACAATCTCTGGGCGACGCACATAGCGGGCAGAGAGCACGGCATGCACAAGAAAACGCTGTCCTGTGGTATGGTCTCTTCACACTTCCTGTAACCAGCGATAAACAAAAAGAAACATAAGAGAGAAAAAGGAAAAATTATGCTTTAACGATTTGTCTGAAATTGATTTTTTTACAGGATATTAATATGAAAGTGTAAAAATGTACTTTGACTTGTATTTGTGTATTCTCTTAATTTTAGTGGTCTTGTTTCAGTTCTGGACCTTCAGTGTTTTTGTTTTTTCTATAATGAAACCCTTTCTTAAATTGCTAAAACTCATAATGATTGCTTTTTCTTTATAGCCCTTAGAGAACTTCACTTGATAAACACCAAAACCCTTTTTTTTTTTTTTTTTTTTACTTAGGTGTTAAAGATCATATGTAAACCAGCTTTATGATGCCATAAAAAGCTGACAACTCAAAATATTTTATGAGCTATGTGTGTATCTGGCTTGAAATTTCCACCAAATTTGTTACCTTATAGTTTAGATATGGTCACATTTGGGCTTGCTCCTTAATGGTGAAATTTACCCACCAATTCATTGGAGCTGAAGCTTTTGCTGGCCAGTGAGCTGTTACAGAACCTTGGTGAAGCTGTGAGTTCTACATATGATCTTTAAAACGGAATGGAGAAAAATAAACTATTAATAGTTTAAAGTTGACGACACAAGCAGAAGTTAAACAGTGAAACATGGACGTGCAAGGTTCACTGTGCCCTGCAGAGCTCCAGAGTTGGTAACATCTACAGTGTTGTGTTGTGTCCTTGTTTGCAGGCAGGGCTGGCTGGAGAATGACCCTGTACCCAGGTGGAAGCTTTGGGGGCTGAATCCTATCCTGTCCTCAGATCATGTTTTAAACACCAGACCATCATTTCGTTGTCCTCCTCTTCCTGAGTTGAAGCTGACATGCAGTGTGTCTGACTTTGTAAATAGCGAGGTTGCTGCTTTTTGGTTCCAGTCCCCCCTTCCCTTCATCGTGTAGGTCTAGGTTTCATTTCATCGTGATTGAATGTGTTCTTATTACCTTGATTTTCAACATGTCCTGCTTTTGTTTTAAGCTTGGATTTTTCTGCAGTTTTTTTGGATAAAGGGATTATTAAAGAGGGTACAAAACTGACATGAACTTGACTTTGTAGTACTTGATATTCTATTTTGCATTTTCATAACACCAAACTGTGGCTGCCGCGTCAATCTTTGACTTTAACATTTAGGCCTGTAGGTACAACTTCAGCCTAGGTGCAGTAATCCTTACACAAATAACTTGATTCATACAACAATGTACTAAGAGTTTGTTTATCGTGACATGAGAATAAACCCTGCCTTATTTTTCTAGATCAGTTTAGAGATATGTCTGCGTATGGAACCTGTCAAATTCAGTCAGTGCGAGAAAGATCACACCCTGTTGTCATACAAACCTGACGGTTATATAATACTGCAGTGCAATACGTTTCAAAGCATAGCAAAAGTTTGTTCTATTTGAGAATTGCTTTTAATAATCTAGAAATACACCTCCCTGAAGCTAGTCCCACCATTTTATACATGACGCCATTATGTTTACGTAGCTGGCTAGCAAAATAGCAAGCTGCCAACAGCCGGTATCTTGCAAACATATACTAGATAAAGTAGTAGAGCTGGTAATTGTCAGCGAAACCAGAGTGATTGGTCATCTGTTGTGACTATTTGTTTTATGACTAGTGTCTGGTCTTTAGCAACCTACTAACCTGGGGCAAAATAGAACGAGTCCCATTTCGAACGCAAACAAGACAGACGAGAGACAGTCAGCAGTTGCAGTACGCTCGCACTAGCACGCAACATCGACAGCAGCCAGCTGATTAGCTAGCTACCGTTAGCTAGTTAGCAATTTGTGCAACATCAAAAATGTCGGAGGACCTTGAAACCGGCGAAGATCCAACTGTGGTGAAAATGGAGGAGGACGGAGAGGCTAGCACCGAAGAACAGACGCCGACGGTTACAGAGGGAGGCCAGGCAGGAGAATCCGAGGGATCAAAGATTGATGCCAGCAAAAACGAAGAGGATGAGGGGTGAGTGAGACCGCTAACTAGCTAGCCTAACGTTAGATAACTGTCGTTCCCTATATGGCTAGCTAGTTAGCTCTGCTTTGAAGAAGGGACAAGTAGCTAATTGTTATAATTTGGACATTTCCTAGCGTCGTTGGCAAAGTTAAATGAGGAATAACTTGAGTTGAATGCCAGTACCTAAATGTTAGACAGGGTGCTGATGATGGAGGGATGGATGATCCCTTCGGCAGGTCAGTCAGGTCAGCAGCATCACTGTCTCTCCCTGTTGTTGTGGATGTCATCCTTCAGCTCTCAGGCGACCAGAACCTTCCATTTAGCTTCCATAGGCAGATGGTGCTTGCTGGATTTAGAGTTGTGAATGTGAGAAATGGATGTAGAAATATGATACTGCTAGGCAAATGCTGAGGTGCCCTAGGGATGCTGTCTCTGGGTAAGTTTTAGTGACGACCTGGGAGATTGCTGTTAGTTAAATCATCCACCACAAACATACAGCTTGTAAAAGCTACAGCATTATCAAATGATGATTTGCTAATTGTCATAATCATAGCTATAATGATAACATTGACCCTAAACCAGGACTTTGCTATGTTCCCTCTCTAAAGGCTTTGACTCCTTCTTGCCTACTGATGGGTGAAAGGAAAGCAGATGAGAAAAGGAAAATATTAGAGAGAATTGGAACACAGTCGCAGTCCTTGTGTTGCGAATTTGTATGCAGAATTTAAATGTCTGTGTATCTGTCTCTAAATGCAGGAAAATGTTTGTTGGTGGTCTGAGCTGGGACACAACAAAGAAGGATTTGAAGGATTACTTCTCCAAGTTTGGGGAGGTGGTAGACTGCACCCTGAAGCTTGACCCCATGACAGGCCGATCCCGGGGGTTCGGCTTTGTCCTGTTTAAAGCAGCTAACAGCGTTGATAAGGTATTCCTGATTGTGTTCAATGGTATTGATAATGCTGGATGATTGTGATATATTATCTCTATCTCTTATATAGTGTGAATATGGCATTACATTTACATTTGAGTCATTTAGCAGACACTGTTATCCAGAGTGACTTACAGGAGCAATTAGGGTTAAGTGCCTTGCTCAAGGGCACATCAACAGATTTTTCACCTAGTCGGCTCGGGGATTCGGATTCGAACCAGCAATGTTTTGGTTACTGTCCCAACACTCTTAACCACTATGGCATGGCAGCAATGGGATGGAAATCTTTTCTGCTCTATCAGTTTCTTTATTATAATTATGTTTTGTCTGTGGCTTGCCTCTGGTAGGTGGTCTTACAGAAGGACCACAAGCTGAATGGGAAGGTGATCGACCCTAAGAAGGCCAAGGCCATGAAGAACAAGGAGCCCATCAGAAAGGTCTTTGTAGGAGGTCTTTCTCCAGACACTCCAGAGGAGAAGATCAGAGAATACTTTGGTGCCTTTGGAGAGGTAGGCTACTACAGTATATATTTTTAAATGTTACGTTCTCAGATGTTCTGTAGAGTTTGCTAATCTGGGTGCCATTCTGAATGATCGGATCAGACCAAACTAGTTATCGGAACGAGCTGATATTGAGCGTTCATTTCCTCACAGTCTATGTGTGCAAGTCGACAAGCCTTCTAAACATTGAAACCTTGCTGAATAAGAGGTTATTCTATTCCTGTGTTGTCTGTGTTAACAGGTGGAGTCCATTGAGCTCCCCATGGAAACAAAAACCAACAAGAGACGAGGCTTCTGCTTCATCACCTTCAAAGAGGAGGAGAGAGTGAAGAAGATCATGGAGAAAAAGTACCATAATATAGGATTAAGCAAGGTACAGTACATGTCTTACCCTGCTAATACTTCCCACAGAATGTTTGGTAGTTCAAAACAAGTTTTACTTTGCCTTCAATGCATGTTTTTCAGATGGCATTTCCTTACCAGGTCCAGTTGGTGATCTATTAGTATTATTATTAGTATTATTAATGAGAATGCACTGCAGTGTAATGTCAGTCAGAGTTTAAAGCATGAATATGGAAATGTTTTATTCCTGTCTTCAGTGTGAGATTAAGGTAGCCATGTCCAAGGAGCAGTACCAGCAGCAGCACTGGGGGGGAGGAGGCAGAGGGGGATACCCCTCCAGGCCTCCAGGCAGACAGGGTAAGTTGGCTGGATAGAATTGGTAGTTTCCTGCACCAATATTTTGCATATAGCGAGTAATACTGTATTACATTTGAGTAATGATATGTATGATGTTGTTTGTTAAATCATATGTTTTTGTGGTCAATTCAATAATACCAAATGGCCAATCTGTTGTATTTCAGGACCCAATCAGAATTGGAACCAGGGATATGGCAACTACTGGAACCAAGGTTACGGCAACAACTACGGCAATTATGGCTACAACAACCAAGGCTACGGTGGCTATGATTACTCTGGTTACAACAACTATTACGGCGGATATGGTGACTACAGCAGTATGTAATATTTTTGGTGAAAGCACACCTTTAAGAGAATGATGTACTTATTAAGTATGTAAATAACATGTATGTATGGATAATTTGACAATAATGCACTTTTTTTATCTTTAATCTTCAACTTCTTGCTTTGTATTGATTAATTATATGGTTTATGTTTTAGTATTTGAGTGAAATTCCATCATGCTGTACATGCTGTAAATAAATAAATAAAAAATGACATTAACCTCTACGGGATCGGTGTCCCGTATACGGACGGTTGAGCTAACGTGCGCTAATGTGATTAGCATGACTGTTGTAAGTAACAGCACACTTTCCAGGACATAGACATGTCTTATATGGGCAGAAAGCTTAAATTCTTGTTAATCTAACTGCACTGTCCAATTTACAGTAGCTATTACAGTGAAAAAATGCCATGCTATTGTTTGAGGAGAGTGCACAACAACAAAAAACGTATCACGGCAACTGGTTTGATACATTCACCTCTGAAGGTAAATAATGTACTTACATCCCCGGGACCACCCATACGTAAAAATTTATGCGCACATGACTGTAAGTTGCTTTGGATAAAAGCGTCTGCTAAATGGCTTATTATTATTCAGTAATCTTGCTCTGATTTGTCATCCTAAGGGTCCCAGAGATAAAATGTAGCATAGTTTAGTTTGATGAAATCCATTTTTATATTCAAATGTAGGAACTGGGTTCTACAGTTTGAACCCCTGCTGTCTCTGGCTCCACACCCACCCCGCCCGGCCATCTAGATGTGTGAAAGTTAGTGTATAAGCAAATGATCCATCATGCATATCATTTTTGTATGCTCTCTATAGTTATGTACTTAAATGTATCAATTGACCAACTCGGCACATTTGGGCAGGCTTGATACAAAATAGTCCAGTATTGCAATGCTTCACTGGATCAATCTGATACTTTGCACACACTGCTGTCATCTAGTGGCCAAAATCTAAATTGCGCCTAAACTGCAATATTATATTGTGGTCTTTCTCTTGCATTTCAAAGATGATGGAACAACAACAAAATTAGAAAACGCATGTTTTTTTTGTTTATATTATGTTTTACCAGATCTAATGTGTTATATTCTCCTACATTAATTTCACACTTCCACAAACTTCAAAGTGTTTCCTTTCAAATGGTATGAAGAATATGCATATCCTTGCTTCAGGTCCTGAGCTGCAGGCAGTTAGATTTGAAAATTGAAAAAAGGGTCCGATCCTTAAGAGGTTAAAGCCAACAATATTGTTAAAAATGCATTAACTTTATTCATTGTTTTCCGTTTCCTAAATTACTAAATATTCAACACAACAAATGAAATATGTAATGAAAATCACAGATTTTGAATATGTACTATCTTATCTAAGAGTTAGAACTATCATATACTCATATAATGATGTTTTCTCTCTGTGTGTGTGTTTGTGTCCAATCAGCAGACCAGCAGGGTGGTTACGGGAAGTCCCCCAGGCGAGGTGGTCACCAAAACAATTACAAGCCGTATTGATGTAACAGAAGTTCCACACACAGGTATGTTTTATAAGTCACCTACAACAAACCTAGATAAAGTGCAATGTATCTACCTCTGTATAATAATAATAAACCCTCATAATGTTTTTCTCTTTATAGTTTTTCACAGCACCTGAAAAGTGCTTTACAGTAGTCTTAACATAGAGGCTACAGTCTTTTTGTGGTGAATTATTTCTGCTGCCTCTTATGAGCCATTTTGTAACTGTAAAGTTAACAGGTATAGTACTACTATTACCACAGTAAAATGGATACCAAGAGTTAAGGATTTACAAGGGAAAAGAGAGAGAAAATAATAATGTTGTCTCCTAACTCTGACATATACCTTGTTTGTACCTGCCAGCGGAGCTTCCTTGCAGGCCATGAGCTGACCTCCCCGGTACTCTCTGGCCCGCTCAATGCGGACCGGGTACGAGAGGCGTACGCTCTCGAATGCTGCCATTTGGTATGGTCTTCCAACATCCTGTCTCAGCATTGTAAATAGAAACTAAGTGGGACATGTCCGGCTTTGTTCACTTCTTTATTTTCATTTGTTTGATATCTGTAATGTGCTTTTTTGTAATGTAAAAATTAAATACAACTTATGTAATTTTAATGCAATTTTTTACAGGCCCTTACTCCCCTGCCAAGTAATGGTAAATTACAACATGATACTGAGAAAATAACTATTTACTTTTCAAAGGACACGGCTTTCTCTGGACTTTCCAGTATCTTTTTCATTCCTAATCATACCTGTAATTCTTGCTTTTCTTTATTTAGCGCTTGTAGCAGTAATAGCCAGTAGTCCATGAGCTAAAACCTGGTTTGTACTTGGATGCTACTGTGTTGGAGAAGTGCGATATTTTTGTACTTGTATTGTTTGCTTGTGTTACTGACAGCGGTGGGAAAGCTTCTCCTTTAAACGTTAATTTTCCTCTAACAAAATTCTCTTTTTAACCTTTTGAGAAAGTATCAAAGTATCTCTACGTTTCCTGGAAATTTGCATGTAATGCTTTCTTTAATGTGTGTCTTTTTGACCAATTGAAGGCTTTACTTATTGGTTTTGTATTTGGGCTTTGAACTCTTTAATTTGTCACACTTCAGGATTTCTAGCTTATGGACTAACTTCTTTTTAATTCTTAATTGTAAAACATATTTTTATCTATTGCATTATGTTTTCTTAATGGAAATCGTAAAGACGGGATTCCTTTGACATTTAGTTATAGCCCTACTAGTGTGCAGTAACCTTCATCATTAACAGTTTGACTTGTTTTGTCTTTTTCAGGATGGAAGATTGAAGGATATCTTCTGAAGGAGCGTTGGCAGACGAAGTGACAGGTTTCAGTCAAGAGTTTCCTTTATTATGGACGGTTTGAGACAGGACAAAGTCAGAGTATTCAGTTGATCTACGTACATTGAATTTATGTTCAGTGTTGTATTTTGTTGTTTCTTGCAAAGCTTTTAAAAGTTTCCTATTCGTCTTGTATTGAGTTGTACTGTATGAAAGGAATATATGCAGAATTATATTTAAGAGTTGATTAGTCACTTACGCTCAGTGTTATCCCTTTTGTTAAATGTGTGTTATATTCTACAGTGAGGGAAAAAAGTATTTGATCCCCTGCTGATTTTGTACGTTTGCCCACTGACAAAGAAATGATCAGTCTATAATTTTAATGATAGGTTTATTTGAACAGTAAGCGACAGAATAACAATAAAATAATCCCGAAAAACGCATGTCAAAAATGTTATAAATTGATTTGCATTTTAATGAGGGAAATAAGTATTTGACCCCCTCTCAATCAGAAAGATTTCTGTCTCCCAGGTGTCTTTTATACAGGTAACAAGCTGAGATTAGGAGCACACTCTTAAAGGGAGTGCTCCTAATCTCAGTTTGTTACCTGTATAAAAGACACCTGTCCACAGAATCAATCAATCAGATTCCAAACTCTCCGCCAAGACCAAAGAGCTCTCCAAGGATGTCAGGGACAAGATTGTAGACCTACACAAGGCTGGAATGGGCTACAAGGCCATCGCCAAGCAGCTTGGTGAGCAGGTGACAACAGTTGGTGCGATTATTCGCAAATGGAAGTAACACAAAAGAACTGTCAATCTCCCTCGGCCTGGGGCTCCATCCAATTTCTCACCTCGTGGAGTTGCAATGATCATGAGAACTGTGAGGAATCAGCCCAGAACTACACGGGAGGATCTTGTCAATGATCTCAAGGCAGCTGGGACCATAGTCACCAAGAAAACAATTGGTAACACACTACGCCGTGAAGGATTGAAATCCTGCAGCGCCCGCAAGGTCCCCCTGCTCAAGAAAGCACATATACAGGGCCGTCTGAAGTTTGCCAATGAACATCTGAATGATTCAGAGGAGAACTGGGTGAAAGTGTTGTGGTCAGATGAGACCAAAATCTAGCTTTTTGGCATCAACTCAACTCGCTGTGTTTGGAGGAGGAGGAATGCTGCCTATGACCCCAAGAACACCATCCCCACCTTCAAACATGGAGGTGGAAACATTATGCTTTGGGGGTGTTTTTCTGCTAAGGGGACAGGACAACTTCACCGCATCAAAGGGACGATGGACGGGGCCATGTACCGTCAAATCTTGGGTGAGAACCTCCTTCCCTCAGCCAGGGCATTGAAAATGGGTTGTGGATGGGTATTCCAGCATGACAATGACCCAAAACACAAGGCCAAGGCAACAAAGGAGTGGCTCAAGAAGAAGCACATTAAGGTCCTGGAGTGGCCTAGCCAGTCTCCAGTCCTTAATCCCATAGAAAATCTGTGGAGGGAGCTGAAGGTTCGAGTTGCCAAACGTCAGCCTCGAAACCTTAATGACTTGGAGAAGATCTGCAAAGAGGAGTGGAACAAAATCCCTCCTGAGATGTGTGCAAACCCGGTGGCCAACTACAAGAAATGTCTGACCTCTGTGATTGCCAACAAGGGTTTTGCCACCAAGTACTAAGTTATGTTTTGCAGAGGGGTCAAATACTTATTTCCCTCATTAAAATGCAAATCAATTTATAACATTTTTGACATGCGTTTTTCTAGATTTTTTTGTTGTTATTCTGTCTCTCACTGTTCAAATAAACCTACCATTAAAATTATAGACTAATCATGTCTTTGTCAGTGGGCAAATGTACAAAATCAGCAGGGGATCAAATACTTTTTTCCCTCACTGTATGTTCTATGTAAATTGCTTTTTGTTAAGGCATTAATTACCATTATTGAAACCCGATTAGGATATACTTTATTGTCCTGAGGTGGAAATTTGTCTTCGATAAATCAAATTGG
Organism: Coregonus clupeaformis; assembly: GCF_020615455.1. NCBI lineage: Eukaryota > Metazoa > Chordata > Actinopteri > Salmoniformes > Salmonidae > Coregonus > Coregonus clupeaformis. The sequence continues at coordinate 25,942,980 of NC_059200.1, forward strand.
ATTGGTTAGGGCTAGATTTAGATAGAGCAAATACAAAGAGGCCCTTAAATAAATCTATATCCTTTATCGTAGTTATCACAAGTAAACATTTTGTTAATATATATTTGACATGGTACACAGGAATATAGAACATTCAGAAATCATCAAAACATTTAAATAAAAAACGTATCTGAAATTGAAATGGATTGTTTTTTTTGTTTTTTTACAGTGTGAACTGTTTGTTACATTAAGCTTTACCCTTGGACAGTATTATATTGCTAGTGGAGTGTAACTATACTGTAATGAAGTGAACTATTATGGATGCCAGAGGTGGCCACCATTTTTAAATCAGCAATCAGCAGTTGAAACAATAACAAAGCATTCTCCCTGTGTCGTTAAAGGTTGAGGGATGGGGTTGGAGAAATGTAACTACTCAAATTCATAGACTGAGCGATGGATGAAAGGACTGACCATCCATGATAGAACATTTGTAGTTTAAACCATGTTTTGAGGCTATATAGTGTTTGTTTACAAACATTGGAGTAAAACAAGCTTATATTTTGGGTTCTGATGGGGTACCACAGTGGAACTAAGATCATGAGGCATTTATACGTTATATTTCTTCAAGAATCAATGGGTACATATCATTAATTTATAAATCTGAAAATTGATGTAGCAACTGCAGATTGCCTCTTTAAGCACAAATGTAAGGAATTCAATTTAAGGAATTAAATGCACCCTAATGCTGTGGGAAGAGGCCCCTTACCTGTAATGTTAGTGGTGAAACATTTACAAAAATTATGAAATGTGTGTTATTAAACATCAAATTAACAGATTGATATAATCTAAAAACAATCATAAACAAATTCCAGGATGCTTATTTACAGAAGTCAATGTGAAATGTTATATTTCGTCACGTTACTATACACAATCCACCTTGAGCCTTGGGGAGAAGACCAAAATGAAACCTCAGTTTCATCAAATTCAAAACATGACTGTTGGTGATCGTGGTTCATCCTATTACTTTTAGCGATAATGTAGTACTGTAAGAGTCTGTGAGGCGATTTAACTGGGGATGACACCTGTAGCAAACAGGATGATGAGGATGAGGATGATCAGAACTATCACTCCAATGATGATCATCATCTTGGCGTTCTTCCACCAGTACTTCCGGGCTACCCGCGTGGACGTCCTCTGAAAGGAGTCTGCCTGAAAATTTGAGGATTTATGGAAGGTTAAGTTAAATATAATTGGGTTTCAAGCAAGTTTAAGCAGAAACAGACAGGCAAACCAGAAGCATATTGGCTGTTCAATGCCTTTCTCTAGACTAGAGGAACCACCACTTATCACAACACCAGGATAAAGGATAAAAAAACACTTGTCTTTCTCTTATAATACTTACGGTTGCTTGTAGGTCATGTGTCTTGTCAACCAAGTCATCTAACCTCTCTCCCCTCTCCAGTACTTTGTTGATGTTGTCTTTGAGTATAACTTTAACTTCATTGACTTGGCCCTGCACTGAGTCCATCTTAGAGGAGGCTGGCTGTTGAGAGCTGTAGTCAGCCTACAGAGAGGAAGAGGAGAGAATCGGCTCTGAATATGATCATACTGTAACCATAGTTTTCAGAATAACATGACACTTTACTACTGTATGATAGATATTTTTATGATCCATTTCACCACAGATCATCACACAGACAGAAGAGAATGGAAAACCTGTGTTTGTCCAGTGTGGAAATGTTTATCTGTCTTCACAAAAAAAAACAGGAGGACTCATCAATATCAATTCACATAAATATAGAAGCCAATATACAGGGCAGAATGCAATTCAATAACACCAGGATATACAGTATAATTTGAACATTTCTGAAAGCAGGCCAAGCAAATATTGCTTTATCGCTCAGCCTCAGCCATTCCTTTAGTGACACACTTCACTTCCTACAAAACAGCTAGTCACATGTAAATAACTATTCACAGTCTATCCTCCCTGACCCTGTTCCTTTAACTACCACTGCTCTACTCACCATAGTGCTTATAGTTCAGATCATTAGTGTGCCCTCAAGGCATATGACTGCCTCACATTCACAGCTTCCACTGAACAAAAGTAAATACACTTACCATGTCAGAACAGTATAACAAAATGAATATATCCACAAAACACAGAATTACTCCACTTCAGAGGGTAAATGTTTCACAGAGATGTGTTATCCAGACGGACTACTAGCATAGTAAATAAAGTAGAACAAGTAAAGTGTGCTTCATACAGCTGTAGGTTGAGACACGGAGGCGAACAGGCAGGTACAGACGGGTTCCACACAGTGCTGCCCCTCCCTGTAGTTACATATTAACTACTGCTGCTGCACTGGAGCTCTACCATTGGCCCGACGTTAGTCACTCATCTCTTTACATAGAACTAGGATTAGTAGAATTGAGATTGCCCCCCGGATGTTCATGGTCCACCCAAAATTGCACATAAAGGACTTGAGATAGAAACAAGATTCTGAGAAATGACATGACAAGCTGATCTTCTGAATTTCAATGCCCATTCTACCTATTCTGATTCTATGTGTCTTTAGGACATACCATCAGCTGTCCTAGCACCTGATGCAGGTCAGCGCTGGGCGAAGGTCACTTTCTTTATCAGGGGGCTGCGGATCTGGAAGGCAATTAAAAGTGAAGCAGTTTGCTACATAAGCTACATCTAATTTCCTAAGACTATTACATAGTTTACCAATAGCTACCCAGACTATCTGCATTGACCCTTTATGCTCTGACTCTTTTGATTCATCAAATGAAATGTTATTTGTCACATGCGCTGAATACAACAGGTGTAGACTTTATCGTGAAATGCCTACTTACAAGCCCTTAACCAACAATGCAGTTCAAGAAATCATACTCTGCTGCTACTGTTTACTATCTGTCACTTTATTCATAGTTATATGCACATCGACTCGGCACTGGTACTTCCTGTACTGTATAGCCAAGTTATCGTTCCTCATTGTGTATCTATTATTACTTTTATTATTAAGCGTTTTACGTTAATATTATTTCTCTATTTTCTTTCTCTCTGCATTGTTGGGAAGCATTTCACTGTTAGTCCACACCTGTTGTTTACGAAGTATGTGACGAATTACATTTGATTTTATTTCCATGGCTGGCCATGTTGTTCAAACCTCCAAACATGAGGTTAGTACCAGGAAGAGGAGGGCATACACTTTTTTTATGGAAATAACTCCACTATTGTTATTTTAAAGAGACAGATCTTTCCTCCCTCAAAGCAGAGTCTAAATGTTTTGACATGTTTGAGTGTTATTGTATTTCATAGTATAATTTAGTAACTTTTCTTCTGTAAATAGAGTATAACTTGAAGAAAATAATAAACAATTTCACATGAAATGTTCCCCTTTCTTTGGCCATCAAACAGTACGAAAAGACTACTGTAGGTATGTGTAGCCCATATGATATCCCCTTGTTTTGTGGTGAAATCTTTCCTTGTAACTCTATCTAATCCAGTACAGTATAAGGTTGTAAATGGACCTCGTGAAGGAATTGATGGGCCCTCCTGGACTCATACTGTAGCTGAGCTCTGTGAGGCAGATGTTGGCCACTCCATCCTCTTGACAGGATGTGGTATCTGAACCTGATTGCCAGCACATGAAATTACATTTGTAATACTGTAGTGTAGTAAAAGTTCTCTCACCCATCCAATGGAATGGTTATTCGATACAGAGCTCCAAACGGCAGTTGTGTTAGGATAAATTCACCAAAAGTATATTAAAGTATATATTTGGCTATCAATGAGTATGGCTAAGCTATTATCCATAGTGCCAGTGAATTGAAGTTGAACATCGACAAATGCATCAGTTTAATTAGGCCTAAATGTGCAATAAAAAGTATTGTGCCTATCTATAGTTTATTTAATGAAACCCTGGCTGGCTGTTGATGTCCTAGGTCAGGGCTCTCCAATCCTGTTCCTGGAGAACTACCTTACTGTAGGTTTTTGGTCCAACCCTAGTTGTAACTAACCTGATTCAGTTTATCAACCAGCTAATTATCTAATCAGATGCGCTAGATTAGGTTGGAGTGAAAACCTACAGGATGGTAGCTCCCCACGAACAGGGTTGATCGCAAAGTAGGGCATCGCTAAACTTTTTGGAAATGGCTAGTTCACTTTCTCATCCATAAATGCATCTCAAGTGCAAATACGGTTCAGCAGCTCAAATCAGCAGGATGGGGGGCATTGTTATTAAGAAGGACGTCTACCACTTCATCAATTTAAATAATATGAGGACACCTATACATTTGGCAGTCAAGCACGAGTTATCAGTGTAGACTATTATCGTCTAAACGTTGAAATATCTTCACGCCTAGAATAAAACCTCCAGGCTTCCACCATAAGAGTCAATTACATTTGAAAAAATAAAGAATTACAGGGGACAGTTTGGAAAACTATTCCTGTGTGAATCGTCCTCTGGACGTAACCAACGTCTCTAGTAATACCCGTCCAAATAGGGCTATAACATGGCAACGAATAATGTTTTCAGTGTAGAGTGCGCCGCATCATCCATGGGATCCGCCAAGGCTGCACAGCAGGAATATCACTGAAATATTCTAGTTCCTACACATCACCTTCTATATTCAAACAGGATAGACCTTGTATAGACTAAGTTGATGAGCAAATGGGCAGCATCATGCACATGGCAGTCCTCTAGAACGCAAACGTACTCTTCCTCCTTCTTCGTCTTCTTCTTCAGTGGGGTTTATCGGCGGTTGGCATCCAACGTTATGGTGCATTACCGCCACCTACTCTACTGGAGTGTGGGCCAGAGACGGATAAACTAAATCCTACCTGCCAGCCCCGTTGCTCTTAAAAAAGATAACAAAATATTTGAGACTATATCTAATGACGTTCTACTCAATATACTCTTGAAACTAATTTCCTGTATCCCCTTCTCCCTCATACTAGATCTCATCCTCTCTCTTTCCCTCTGATACTGCCCACACTCTAGCAATACATGTTCCACAGTCTCTGTTTCCTGACAATAATCACACTTTCCTGTTGGATGCATTCCTATCACATTTAATGTCTTATTCAACTGGCTGTGTCCCACCCTTAATCTTGTAAAAATAGCCTCCTCTCTTCTGTCCCTTCCTGCCGTCCTCCCCTCCCCGACTTTCCTCTGTACTTGAAATAAATGCCTTCCCTTATTATCTCTATTCCACTGCTCCTGCCATCTCTGCACCATCACTGTATATATCAATATTTTTGCCTCTGCCTTGCTCATTGAAACTTCAACATCAACATCCCCACTACTAAGTGCTTGTTTAGCCAGTTCATCTACTGCCTCGTTCCCATGTGGTCTTCCTAGTAGGACTCTGCAATAATGAAGTGGTGTGTACATGTGCGCGCATCCGTTTCAGCGTGTTTTGGGAGTCGAGCAAGAGTCGACTCCTTCAACTCCAACCACAAGAGTCGGAGTCGACTCCAAAAATCCTGGAGTCGTGCACCACTATACATTTCCAGTGGGCGGCGCTAGATCAGAAGCAAATCTTTCGCCATACAGCGAATTTAAAACATTGTCGCCTACTGTAGATTAATCATTAATCGATACGATAGTAAGTAGCCTATATATAGCGACTGTTTCAGTTTAAACTCAAATTCAACACGCTTTTGATTGTAGCACTTGTTCAACCGACCAACAGAAGATGAATCCCAGCGGCAACAGGTCCAGTGGGAAAACATTCCTTTTTACATCGGAGTCAGTTGGAGAGGGACATTCTGGTTGGTGGTTACTTTTCATGCGCATGTAGGCTACATTTTATGTAATGTTGTAGTATGAGTGTAGCACCTTTAGCCTACTGAACAGTCACACGTAGTTTTACTCGTGCATGACGTGCTCTTTCTCTGTTATGGATGTCAGTTTGAGGGCTAATAACAGCATTGCATACTGCTAAGCATGGATAGTAGTGTCTGTTTTCATTTGTATTATCGGATCGTGCTTACTGTTTAAACTTGGACACTCTTTTCACGCCACTTCGATATAGTTACGACCGGAAGTGATTTTCGTAGGAGGTTATCGAGCATTATTGCTAACCTTTTTCCTAACCTTAATCTAATTCTCCTAACCTGCAACGAAAAAGTCACTTCCGGTCGTAGCTGTATCCAAGTGGCTTGAAACGAGTGTTTCTCGTGTAAACTTTCACTTATACATGCGCATCTGCAGTAGTAAGCTCGCGAGACTTCCGGATGGTTGTACGAGGTTACATAAACTGCAGAGTTTTGGAAAATGTCTGTCCACCCACTTTAGTCTGGGTCCATGCTATCCGGGAACCTTGGGACGTCCCTACCCTAAATCCTAACCTTAACCCTACACTTACCCATACCCAGCCTTAACCATTTTAAATTTCAACTTCAATGGGCTAGGGATGTCCCAAGGATCCCGGATAGCACGGACCATTCAGTCTGGGGCAGATTCTCGCCAGCTTGTAGTCCTAAAAACCACGAGTTAGGCATGGCTCGTTGGTCAAAACCTATGGGGAAACGAATGAGGTTTTTGTATAAATGCGGAAAATAAGGTCTGAGGTGAATACATGCTTAAGAGATCTTATACTTTTTGTTCTATGAGATATCATTCAGTTAACATGACCTTTATGAATTATGAAGCCTTTATGTGCTTGTTTTGAAATTCCCCAAAACTGACGTTAGCTGATTTTTTATTTTATTTTTTTATTTCACCTTTATTTAACCAGGTAAGCCAGTTGAGAACAGGTTCTAATTTACAACTGCGACCTGGCCAAGATAAAGCAAAGCAGTGCAATAAAAACAACACAGAGTTACATATGGGGTAAAAAACATAAAGTCAAAAATACAACAGAAAATATATATACAGTGTGTGCAAATGTAGCAAGTTATGGAGGTAAGGCAATAAATAGGCTATAGTGCAAAATAATTACAATAGTACTAACACTGGAATGCTAGATGTGCAAGAGATTATGTGCAAATAGAGATACTGGGGTGCAAAAGAGCAAAATAAATAACAATATAGGGATGAGGTAGTTGGGTGGGCTAATTTCAGATGGGCTGTGTACAGGTGCAGTGATCGGTAAGGTGCTCTGACAACTGATGCTTAAAGTTATTGAGGGAGATAAGAGTCTCCAGCTTCCAGAGATTTTTGCAATTCGTTCCAGTCATTGGCAGCAGAGAACTGGAAGGAATGGCGGCCAAAGGAGGTGTTGGCTTTGGGAATGACCAGTGAGATATACCTGCTGGAGCGCAGACTACGGGTGGGTGCTGCTATGGTGACCAATGAGCTAAGATAAGGCGGGGATTTGCCTAGCAGTGATTTATAGATGGCCTGGAGCCAGTGGGTTTGACGACCGAACATGTAGTGAGGACCAGCCAACAAGAGCGTACAGGTCACAGTGGTGGGTAGTGTATGGGGCTTTGGAGACAAAACGGATGGCACTGTGATAGACTACATCCAATTTGCTGAGTAGAGTGTTGGAGGCTATTTTGTAAATGACATCGCCGAAGTCAAGGATCGGTAGGATAGTCAGTTTTACGAGGCATGTTTGTCAGCATGAGTGAAGGAGGCTTTGTTGCGAAATAGGAAGCCGATTCTAGATTTAACTTTGGATTGGAGATTCTTTATGTGAGTCTGGAAGTTGAGTTTACAGTCTAACCAGACACCTAGGTATTTGTAGTTGTCCACATACTCTAGGTCAGACCCGTCGAGAGTGGTGATTCTAGTCGGGTGGGCGGGTGCCAGCAGCGTTCGATTGAAAAGCATGCATTTAGTTTTACTAGTGTTTAAGAGCAGTTGGAGGCTACTGAAGGATTGTTGTATGGCATTGAAGCTCGTTTGGAGGTTTGTTAACACAGTGTCCAATGAAGGGCCAGATGTATACAAAATGGTGTCGTCTGCGTAGAGGTGGATCTGAGAGTCACCAGCAGCAAGAGCGACATCATTGATATACACGGAGAAAAGTGTCGGCCCAAGAATTGAACCCTGTGGCACCCCCATAGAGACTGCCATAGGTCCAGACAACAGGCCCTCCGATTTGACACACTGAACTCTATCTGAGAAGTAGTTGGTGAACCAGGCGAGGCAGTCATTTGAGAAACCAAGGCTATTTAGTCTGCCAATAAGAATGCGGTGGTTGACAGAGTCGAAAGCCTTGGCCAGGTCGATGAAGACGGCTGCACAGTACTGTCTATTATCAATCGCGGTTATAATATCGTTTAGGACCTTCAGCGTGGCTGAAGTGCACCCATGACCAGCTCGGAAACCGGATTGCATAGCGGAGAAGGTACGGTGGTATTCGAAATGGTCGGTGATCTGTTTGTTAACTTGGCTTTCAAATACTTTCGAAAGGCAGGGCAGGATGGATATAGGTCTGTAGCAGTTTGGATCTAGAGTGTCACCCCCTTTGAAGAGGGGGGATGACCGCGGCAGCTTTCCAATCTCTGGGGGATCTCAGACGTTATGAAAGAGAGGTTGAACAGACTAGTAATAGGGGTTGCGACAATTTCGGCGGCTAGTTTTAGAAAGAAAGGGTCCAGATTGTCTAGCCCAGCTGATTTGTAGGGGTCCAGATTTTGCAGCACTTTCAAAACATCAGCTGTCTGAATTTGTGTGAAGGAGAAGCGGGGGGGCATGGGCAAGTTGCAGCAGAGGGTGCAGAGTTGGTGGCCGGGGTAGTGGTAGCCAGATGGAAAGCATGGCCAGCTGTAGCAAAATGCTTGTTGAAATTCTCGATTATTGTAGATTTATCGGTGGTGATAGTGTTTCCTAGCCTCAGTGCAGTGGGCAGCTGGGATGAAGTGCTCTTATTCTCCATGGACTTTACAGTGTCCCAAAACTTTTTGGAGTTAGTGCTACAGGATGCAAATTTCTGTTTGAAAAAGTTAGCCTTTGCTTTCCTGACTGCTTGTGTATATTGGTTCCTAACTTCCCTGAAAAGTTGCATATCACGGGGGCTATTTGATGCTAATGCTGTACGCCACAGGATGTTTTGTGCTGGTCAAGGGCAGTCAAGTCTGAGGAGAACCAGGGGCTATATCGGTTCTTAGTTCTGTATTTTTGAATGGGGCATGTTTATTTAAGATTGAGAGGAAATTACTTTTAAGGAACAACCAGGCATCCTCTACTGACGGAATGAGATCTATATCCATCCAGGATACCTGGGCCAGGTCAATTAGGAAGGCCTGCTCGCTAAAGTGTTTTAGGGAGCGTTTGACAGTGATGAGGGGTGGTCGTTTACTGTAAACAAACACCTGCTATGCGCTGTGAATATTCTATTAGGGGGCGTTTACTTCCAGGTATGAAGAAAATGAAAAATGGGATAAATGTTGTTGTTGTTTGTTTTCTGTTAGTCAATGCCCAATTTGGACACCATAAACGAGAAAACAAGTTGATATCCAATTTTAACTAGAAAAATGATAAAACTATTAATTTCCTCTTGTTTGGCCTTGACAAGATAAAAGGAAATAGGAATGATCCATTAGCACACTGACCTTACAGATGTAGTATCTTAATTTGATCACACTTTTTGTTGCTGAGAATTTGCAAACTTGTAGTGTATTTGAATTTTGATTTGCCCTAATGAAAAATGTATGCAAACCAAATCTCGCTTAGGGCCCCCCAAAAGGCTAGAGTCGGCCCTGCTCTATAGAAAGCAATACTAATAGAGAGCAACAGTAATGGTGTCTTTTTGTAGGCATTAGCTGAGGCTCCGCCATGGCTCGTTGGTCAAAGCCTATGGGGAAATTAATGGATTTTTTTGGAGGGGTTTTGGATTAATGTTGAAAATAAGGTCTGTGGTAAGCACAGGCTTAGGAGATCTTATACGTTTTGATGAGCTAATCTTCATCAGCTATTGTCCCTTTTTTGTGCATTTTGAAGCATTTATTCAATCAGAACAAGCACATAAAGGCTTCATAATTCATAAAGGTCATGTTAACTGACTGATATGATCTCATAGAACAAAACATATAAGATCTCCTAAGCCTGTGTTAACCTCAGACCTTATTTTTGGTGTTTATCCCAAAACCCCATTCTTTCCCAATTAATTTCCACCATAAGAATGGTTGAACGAACCAGAGGTAACTCATTTCTGGTTTTTAGGACTACAAACTGGCGAGCTCTCAAGTAGCTTTGTATGAATGCAAATTACTTTACATTGATTACTGTCACACGGAATATATATTTTTTTAGCACTTATGGTTGATAAATATTGATATCCTATCATTTTTCCCCAGACAAAATGTGTGACCAAATAAGTGATGCTGTCCTTGATGCATACCTAACTCTGGACCCTGACTCCAAAGTGGCCTGTGGTAAGTTTGTCCAGTTTTACATTCTCTAAAGCTCTTATATGTTAATAGACAAACAAGACTTTAACAATAGTTATTTTTCATTACCTTTCACCTCAACATTACTGAACTATTTGTGCACTAGAAACTGTTACGAAGACGGGTATGATCATGCTGTGTGGAGAGGTCACCTCCAAGGCTGTAGTGGACCTCGTGGATGTGGTCAGGAAAACCGTTAAGAAGATTGGTTATGATCACTCCTCCAAAGGTACAGTCACTCACAGAGCAGATTTAGCCTCAGCCAGGGTTACCCACCAGTTCATGCATTTAGCAGTGGTACATCTTTGCAAATACAGTAAATTGATTTTGAGTGATAAGTGAAAGCGATTTAGATGCAGAGCCGCTGTGTCTTCCAGGGTTTGACAATAAGACGCAACTGTGTAACTTTCTGCCTCTATTTGACTACTGTCTCCTACACTACATGGTTTGACTTACAATGTAGGATCTTAATTTGAGCCAAGTTGCTACAGCAAGAAAATAGTCCTGCAGCAACAAGAAATTTGAATTATTATGTGGATTATAATTAATGGACATTTTTGTAGGTGTTGATACATTTTTCATTAGGGCAAATCAAAATTCAAATACACTACAAGTTTACAAATTCTCAGCAACAAAAAGTGTGATCAAATTAAGATACTACATCTGTAAGGTCAGTGTGCTAATGGATAATTCCTATTTCCTTTTATCTTGTCAAGGCCAAACAAGAGGAAATTAATAGTTTTATAATTTTTCTAGTTAAAATTGGATATCAACTTGTTTTCTCGTTTATGGTGTCCAAATTGGGCATTGAGTAACAGAAAACAAATAACAACAACATTTATCCCATTTTTCATTTTCTTCATACCTGGAAGTAAACGCCCCCTAATAGAATATTCACAGCGCATAGCAGGTGTTTGTTTACAGTCTGGGTTGAGCTGCAGTGTCGGCAGCAGAGTGCTGGGAACGAACAAAATCTGAATACAAGCTTTGGGTGGATAGGCAATGGCATGGCGAGAGAGATGGGGTTGTTTGGGAGGGAGTTGAGTCCCTCTGTGGTTCTTTCTGCTATCCCACCTTGGTTTCTCCCTCAACCAGTGATAGATCTAGGGTTGCTTGAGAGGGTAAGAGATGTTGAGGAAGGAGTAGATTCAGTTGTAAGTTAACATTTTAAGAACACAATACTATGCTTTCTTGAATATATTCACAGATGGATCTAAGGACCCTAAAACAGGCAGGACAGGTGCAGCTTTTAGTGTTCCTGAGTTTAAGGTGGCAGTGACAAAAAGAGCAACGGATCATTTATCTGTTTACACAATGGAGATGCTGGCCATACTATTGGCTGCAGAGTGAGTGGAGGAGGTGAGGCCAGACAGGGTAGACATCTGCTCTGACTCCATTGCAGCACTGATGAGCTTAAATTAATTTGTGTCTCAGAGCAGACAAGATGTATTGTATGAGGTTTTGCAGTGCTTGTATAGGGTGAGACAGATGGGGGTATTTGTGATGTTCCTCTGGGTACCAGCTTATGTGGGATTAGAGGGGAATGAGGAGGTGGATGTTATTGCCAAGCAGGCTCTTAAACATCCTAATGTTGAGATGGAATTGTCAATCAGTAAAGCAGAAGCCAAGGGGTTAATAAGAACAGTGGTTAACAACAAATGGCAAGAGTTGTGGAACAGGGAGAGTAAGGGAAGACACCTGTATAAGATCCAGGAAAAGGTGGAGGCAGAGAGGTCCTCAGGCCGAGAGAGAAGGGAGGAAAGTGTAATCACAAGGCTGAGACTGGAACACACAAGGCTAAATAGTACATTGAAATTGGTGGGGAAACATCCGACTGGGAGGTGTGATCATAGTCAGGAGGAGATGGAGACCGTGGAACATGTTCTATTTCAGTGACAGAAATATGTGAAGGAAAGGGCGTGATTGTTATTAGATTTGAGGAGTAATGGGGTTAAGTGGACTCCTAGGGAAATCTTCAGGGGATGTAGTATTTAATTATGTATTTCGTTTCCTTAGGGAGACGAGATTATTGGGTAGGATTTAGACCTTCACTGTCTCTGGTCCACACTCCAGTCCAGTTGGTGGCGGTAATGCACCTTAAAGTTGGTTGCCAACCACCATATAAAATCCACAGGAGAAGGAGTAGAGCACAGCACAGCACCCGTCAAAGGAGTCATCTCAGGGGTGACGACGGATGTTCAGGTTGAATACCTGGAGATAATTCCTGGTGTGGTTGGTGCCCGGCGACTGACCCGCTGGGTGAATGGGGAAAACTAAGAAAGTCTGTTGGTCCTGTTATTTTTTGATAAAGAGCAAATACCTACCCATGTGAAGCTTGGTTATGTAAGATACGCCGTAAGAGCTTTCGACCACAAACCACTCCAGTGTAAGAATTGTAAAGGATTTGGCCATGTTTTAAGTGTGTGCAGACGAACAGAGTATACTGAAGAACGGTGTGTAGAAGGACGACAGTGTTGCAATTGTGGTGGGGATCATGATCCTGAGTTCCTGGAGTGTCCTGTAAGGGTGAAGGAAATTGAGGTGGCAAAAGTTAGAGCGGTCAATCGAATCGCCTATGCGGAGGCGATCAAAATAATTGAGAAAACAAGTGATGCTAGTGAAGATATGGTAGTGGATACACCACAGCCTGTAGTAAATGTTTGCTGCCAGACAAAAGATACCCAGTGTGTTAAAAAGGTGGATTTTGTGGTGTTCATGCCACAGCTATAAACTGTACAGCAGAAGTCTCAAAGAAGTCAAAGAAACTGGACATTATTGTGGCTGTGGCAGAAACGTTTTTGGGACTCAAGGATTTTACATCTGAAGACATGCAAGGGGTACCGGAAGACCCGCTCTCCCAGGTTCCCCTTGAGCCTGTGAAGGGATCAGATCTGTTTTATTTATTTTTAACAGAAAATATGTTTGGTTTATTTTATTTTTGGTAGTTCCGTTTTTGGGGGGAATCCTGTTTCCATCCCGTATAGTAGGTGGCGGGATGCACATTAAAATGTGTGATCGCCAAGATACCATAGAAGGACTTTCAGCAGCACAGAGAAAGCATTATACAATTTAGTGACAGCCAGGAAGATAAAAATTGTAATGTTAGCTAAGATGCTTAACTTATCATGAAGTTAGCATGCCAATAGAACGAACTCTGAAAAAGGTTTACTTGCACCACCTGGCTAGCTAGCATTAGCCGGCTAACGTTACTGCTGGCTAACTGACTAGCTAGCAGGCTGGCTAGCTAGCCCTACCTGGCTACTGGCTATAGTCATGCTAGCTAGTAGTAGCTAGTGGAAGTAAGTTAGTCCCTCGACCAGCAACAAGATGAAGCTGCCCGGCCAGAGGTACCTGCTGCAGAAAGGTGAGATTTCTACATTACTTTCTGTAGCTAATTTAGCTAGATAGTCTGTCTGACTGGTGCTTATTGACTGAGTAGGCTAATAATGAACTGCAGTTACTGTAAATGGTTACCTATCTGTCCCTTTGCATAGCTATTTCTTACACATTCAATACAACAATATCTAGTTAAGCTACAGTCAATGCTGATATTGTGTGTGTGTGTGTGTGGGATCAGAATGTGCCGCAAAAGAAGGGCACAGTATGGCATCTGTCCTGAATTTGTAGAATGCAGGACAGCCTTGTGTTATGATGATTATGATCATTCCCTTTTGTATCGTGGTAAGTGTTACAGTATTAGTAGTGAACCGGTGTAGGAAGTTGTGGACACATCGTTGTGCTACTTTTACCTTTTGCACAGAGTGTTCAGGCAGGAGTATGGGGAACATAATGGGCCTGAGATGCTCAGTCCTAGAGAGGCAGGTTGAGGAGTATAATCTTAGGTGCGGCGAGATCTGCACCAAGATTGAGAAATCCTCTGGAGGAACCCCTCTCGTGGCTATCTGCTCCCCACTGATGAAGCGTGTCCATCAGACCAGACACAGTGGGGAGGTCTGCTTCATTGATTCCTCTGCGAACATGGACAGAGAGAACTGAAGAGATTTTTTTTCTCCCTACCCACACCTGTGCTGGCGGTCTCCCCCTTGGGGTTATCCTGACTCAGTCTGAGGATGAGGCCACAATCCTCCTTGAGGGCCTTCAACTGTTGAAGGACATCCTAAGGGAGGATGCCTTTGCAGCGAGAGGTCAGGCTGATCCTCGCCTCATCATTACAGACGACTGCAAGGCAGAGAGGGGAGCATTAGGGAGGCCATTTCAAGGGGCCAAACTATAGCAGTATAATGAGGTGCAGTCTATTAATTTATGCTTTATTCTCATTAACTTTTGGATGATAAAACCAGGACTTGCTGATTAGTTTTAGTATTTTCTAATTAAAATTTGCCCAGTCCTTGTTTGGGATACATTTTTCCTTATATTTTGAAACCAATATGTGATAGTGCAAGACATTGTTCAAGTACATATTTTACCCTAATTACAGGTACAAGAAATCCACGGCCTACTTCGATCGACTGTTCAGTCGTTGAGAGTGTTGGGCACTCAGCTATCGGGAGGAGCTGCCAACCTGAGGGAACAACACAAATAACTTTGTGGAGAAGGCAATGCGGGTCCTTAAGGATAAAATCCTCCAGAGGACGAAAGTGTTCAATCTCCCTGCCTTATTTGACCTGCTGACATTGCGCCTGGAGGCTTACTATGAGGCACGGGTGACTGACGTTGCCCTTGGCCGCTGGGAAATGTTCCAGCACTCACGTTTTCTGGCCCAGGAGAATATCGTCAACCCATCTGACATCGAGCAGGTAAAATAGTGATGAATATAGGTTTGTAATATTTAAAGAATCCATCATGTGGTCTTTTATTATTTGTTGTATCTTCTATTATAAGTTGTCTATCCTCTCTCTCCTCCAAATGTCTGTCAGGTGGGGGAGAAGCAGTACAGGGTGAAGGGCACCACACCAGGCCAGACCTATACTGTGGACATGCATTTGTCCAGTAGGGCATACAGGAGCTCCATGCAAGCACCAGGCTGCTGTAGTCCAGATATACAAATGCCTTTCCAGCAACTTCCTCCTGACAACACCAGAGATGAGGGCTGAGTTGCTGAAGACAACAGGAGGTAAAATAGTGGCTATTTTATTATTGTTTATGGTTAGACAATCATTTTCATGTGAATATTTTATGTACCAAAGCTGAGTGCTGAAGTTGATTAAATATCTCTTACAGCAGCAATACCTCTGGATTTTCTGCAGTCACTGAGACAGCCCAGTCAGTCACTAGATGGTGAGGACAGCCCAGTCAGTCACTAGATGGTGAAGGAGAACAGCCACTGAGACAGCCCAGTCAGTCACTAGATGGTGAGGGAGAACAGCCACTGAGACAGCCCAGTCAGTCACTAGATGGTGAGAACAGCCACTGAGACAGCCCAGTCAGTCATTAGATGGTGAGTGAGAACACAAAACAGACACATGATGAGTATGAGGCGACAATGCAGAATGTAATCTTATTTTATTATTTATTTATTTATTTATCTATTTAAGCATTTCACAATGAAAACATGCAACTGGTTTGAAGAGTTTCATATCTCCATTTGAGGAATTCATAAGCATCTGGACAATTTGGTGATGTCACACCCCAGCTGGTGACTGAAGGAGTAACAAGTTTGATGTAGTCCTTTTTTACTTTAGCATTACCACAGCTATGTTACTTATTTGCTTTATGAAACAGTATTATAAAGTATAAAATGTGTGTTATTAATTATTGAATATATACAGCTACAGTTCAGGCAACGCAACGACTTCAACAAGAGGACCTTGCAAACGGTTAGTTAACAGATTAATCATCTAATCATCTCTACATATCTAGATTCTAGACCAGGGTTCCCCAACTAGCGGCATCCGGCCAGCAGGTGATTTCATTTGCCCCCCAAGTTTTCTGAGAAAAAAAAAAATACTATTATTGTTGAACATAAAATACTGTAAAAACACCAGCAAATCAGCTCCAAGTGATTTTAATTGAGGAAATCTGTTCCAAAGTATTCCCACGCATAATAGAGAGATACAGTTGCTTTAGAAAGTATTCACACCCCTTGACTTTTTCCACATTTTGTTGTTACAGCCTGATTTTAAAATGGATTAAATTGAGATTTTTTTTGTCACTGGCCTACACACAATACCCCATAATGTCAAAGTGTAAATATGTTTTTCGAAAAAAAGAAGACATTGAATATGCCTTTGGTGAAGTTATTAATTACACTTTGGATGGTGTATCAATTCACCCAGTCACTACAAAGATACAGGCGTCCTTCCTAACTCAGTTGCCGGAGAGGAAGGAAACCGCTCAGGGATTTCACCATGAACAGAGTTTAATGTCTGTGATAGGAGAAAACTGAGGATGGATCAACATTGTAGTTACTCCACAATACTAACCTAAATGACAGAGTGAAAAGAAGGAAGCCTGTACATAATAAAAATATTCCAAAACATGCATCCTAATTGCAACAAGGCACTAAAGTAATACTGTAAAAAATGTGGCAAAGCAATTCACTTTTTGTCCTGAATACAAAGTGTTATGTTTGGGGCAAATCCAATCCAATACATTATTGAGTACCACTCTCCATATTTTCAATCATAGTGGTGGCTGAATCATGTTATGGGTATGCGTGTAATCGTTAAGGACTGGGGAGTTTTTCAGGATAAAAAATAAACGGAATGGAGCTAAGCACAGGCAAAATCCTAGAGAAAAACCTGGTTCAGTCTGCTTTCCAGCAGACACTGAGAGATTAATTGACCTTTCAGCAGGACAATAACCTGAAACACAAGCCCAAATCTACACTGGAGTTGCTGTCATGAGAATTTCTATCTCTAATTCAACCTAAGCTTGAATCATTACCAGAGGTTGTAAGGCTCTGGTTTTAATCATAAATGATTCAAGGTCCACAACCAGCAAGAATGATCTGTATTTTTATTCATGGAGAGCTCTGGCGCCAAAACCCATACACTCCTGTTTTATACCCCTTGACACACAAAGGCACTTTGCTCCGCCCACCTTTAGGAGGATTTTTAAAACCCGTTTTCTCTGTCCCCTTCACCCTGGAATGTTTAGTCCCGCCCCCCTCTGTTAGTGGGTTGCCACTACATTATAACTCTAACACCGTTCACACATTTATACTGTATTTGGGGTGAAATCCTTTAGTCATTATTCTTAAAATACAAATTAATCTAACAATTGCTTACCAAGAAGACAGTGAATGTTCCTGAGTGGCTGGTTTACAGTTTTGACTTAAATCTCCTTGAAAATCTATGGCAAGACCTGCAAATAGTTGTCTAGCAATGATCAACAACCAGTTTTACAGAGCTTGAAGAATTTTGAAAATAATAAGGGGCGAATGTTGCACAATCCAGGTGTGGAAAGATCTTAGAAATTTACCCAGAAAGACTCAGCTGTAATCGCTGCCAAAGGTGCTTCTACAAAGTATTGACTCAGTGGTGTGAATTATTGTCCTTATGGGGTATTGTGTGTAGATTTCGAATTCAGGCTGTAACAACAAAATGTGGAATAAGTCTAGGGGCATGAATACTTTCTGAAGGCACTGTATGTGTGATCATGAACAAATATAAGCAAGGTTTGAAACTATTATTTAGTCAAACATTACATTTGTTTGGGCTTCTTGCAGTCAATTTGCGGTCTACAAATTATTTGTATTATTATGTTCCGGCCCCCTGACTATCCTCTGAAGAAAAAAATCGGCTTGCGGCTAAATCTAGTTGATGATCCCTGCCCTATTTTGTTAGTTTGTCACACTCACCGTTTACGAACTGACTCGGTTGGAGTTGCACAAGTGCAGCAAAGTGCCGCATGTCTGTCATGACATGTGGCACTTTGGGTTGGACCCACCTGATCAATCAATGAAAGAAGACTTGAAATAGACATAAGGCTTCTCTGCCTTACTGTGCTCTGTGCTTGCCAGACTTCTTACAGATCAATTATTTAAGTGTGATGTGGGTGTGGGACCACAAAGGGAGTGTCACTGACTAGACTACATGATGTTTCCGCCTTTGCAGACTTTTTGCCATTCTAGGCCCAATCTCAAATGAACACCTAGAACCTACACCCTATGCACTTGTGGAGATCTGTGAGGATTTGATTGGTATAAGCAATATGGTGAAGCTTCAACCTAGCCTATCAGAGGACAATAAGGTGGAGACATTACCATATTGATTGCACCTGTCAAACCTGTCAAGTGCATATGGTCTGGGGGTCCATTTGGGATTGTGCCTTAGTCTGAAACCAGTCTCTCCAATTGTGGACCAAGCTTCTCTCTATACTCCTACCGGAAAAACGTTGTGGTGGGTTTGATCACACACAACTACAAGTTTGGTAAACCTTTCTACATAATATTACAATTACATTTGTCATGTTCGGGGGTGGAATGTAGCCTAGTGGTTAGAGCGTTGGGCCAGTAACCAAAAAGTTGCTAGTTCTAATCCCAGAGTCGGCAAAGTGAAAGTCTGTCTGTGCCGTTAAGCAAGGCACTTAACCCTAATTGGGTCGTTCTATAAATAAAGGGGCCAATGTGTGACATCAGGGTCAACATTTCAAAATGGCTTGATGTACATTTTAAATATGATTTTCTTGCAGCTTCATATGTGTAGTTACGGGAATGAAAGTCTAGATAGGCACAATGAGACCATAACCTAGCAACAACAAAACATCTACATGTCATTCAAAATGGCACATGAAACATGGACACTGCATGTTTACTTGTCATGCATAGAAGCCAAATCTATTTATGCTTTAGTCAATTTCCCTATCATTTAAAGCCATGTTAAACATTCCTGAAGAGTGAAAAAGATAAACAAACAGCATTTCAATATTTGTAATACTTGATATAATAGTACAATGGGTTCTGTCAAGAAAATCATTGACAATAATAATCAATAATGAAATTCATATAATCAGTAAACTCTTCAAGCATTATGTGTGTGTGTGTGTGTTACACTGTATACCCTATTGTCACTTACAGCACGTTCTCTGGCTTTATGTCATCATTAGATCTCTTTATCACCACCACCATCAATACTCCTCCAGCACCCTGTGTGTGTGTGTGTGTGTGTGTGTGTGTGTGTGTGTGTGTGTGATGCTGTCATCCATCTGGTCTCTGGTACATCTCGTCTCTGGCATCTCTTTCAATGTTCTGGTAAGGGAACAAAGAATCACATGAGGTTATTGAAATAAGTCATTTAATATCAAACATGATTTACGTAATGTAAGCAATGTGTTACCACGCAGACTATGACGTTTCACCTCTCCATTGCTCAACACATCATCCATTCTCACAGACTCCAATCCCATGGAGATAAGAATCCCAGAAGCAGCTGAGGTTTCTGATTGCCACGACCCCGTCCTTGACTGTTTTTGATGCAATGCAACTTCATGGTGCCAGGCACTTGCTTCAGAATACGGAAACTTCTGTTTCTTTCAATGACCTCACTGTGTGCAGTGTAGCACTCTCTTGGGTCCAGTAAGCCCCCTGGGCCTCTTGCGGGTACCAGCAAGTGTAGTTCTTGGCAAAGTCCAGGATTCCCAATGCTGTGTGTTCTGGGAGGTTGGCTTTCACTTTTGCAAATAGGTTGTTCTGCCTGTCCTTGATAAACAAGTGTCCTGAAAAAGCTTGAGCCTCTTGTTTCAGTTAATCAATAAGCATCTTCGTAGAGCCACACTTACAGACTAATGATTGCTTTTTTATGGTGTACTCGTTTCCCATTTCTTACTTTTTGTCTGACAATCTCCCATCTTTTCCACTCTACATCAGTGTCCTTCTTTTTGAGTAGGGGGGCAAAAAATGGATCCAGTCTATGGACATCACAATCCTTGCACTGATACACTTAGGATGGTGGAAATCATTCCCTGTAGTTCTCTGTGGCTTAATGGTTCTTGGTCTTAATCTGTAAAACATAGCAGCTTGTATTGAGATACCGGGGTTGGTTTTGAGGAAGTCTTGGTGCAGCTGAGCAATGGAGCAGTCAAGAAAGCTGGCTGCCTTCCAAGTCTTCTTGCTCACCTTTGTCTTATCTGGCACTTTATGAGAGACTGCTTCATATAATCTTTCCACTGCTGTCGATCTCCTGGGCATTTTTTTTAAAGCTTATTTTAAGAGTTTTCTACTGACCCCAAATCATCAAAACTGTCTCTGTAGTTTGTATTTCTTAATCATATTCAGTGAACAACCCGAAGCCTTTCTAGTTGGAGATTGTCTGGACTTTGATAGGCCTTTGGCTACTGCTTCAACAACTGCCACTTCCAACTTCCCCTCTGTGGTTCCGATGTTCTTCTGATGGAAAATGGCTGCCTTCCTCGGTGAGGCCTTGTCAATGAGGTCCATGGTAGTAGTGACATACTGTGCTGCCTGTTTTGGCATACAGGCTTTAGCCATTTTGAAGGCTCTTCCTTCTGGCAGACGGACCCCGTACATCTTGCCCTGCTGTCTTTTTAAGGCTCTTTTAGAATGTTCAAGTTGCTTTCTCTGTTTTTCTAATTTATCCTCTAGTTCCTTGAGACGAATTCTCTCTGCCTCCAATTTCTCTTGTTCTGCTTTGCCTGTTCATTCTGCTTAGCCTTTTCTTTGTTCTGACCATATTTTTCCTGTCTTTTTGCTTTGTCTTTCATGCTCCTCTTTTGACCTAGCTGCTCTCTGTTCAAAAAATGTTTTATGCCAGCTTTGCGTTCTTCTTTTTCTGCAATTCTGTGGGTGTCCTCTCTTCGCTTTGCTCTCATCTTACGCGTTCTCTGGGAAGCACTGGCATTATATATATAAAAAAATTCTTGCTGCTGCAGCTTTTCTGCATTCTCCCTCTCTTTGCTTGAAATGTTCCTATTTTTTTGGATACTGTCAGCAAGAGACATCTCATGTCTGTTTTTGTTGTAGTTTTGTCCTTTTTGTTTATTTCCTCATTTTTTTAGGGTCTTTATTCTTCATGCTGGTTCTCCAACTTGGCTTTGAAGTTCCACTATTTATTTTCGGAGAGGATGGGACTCGTTCATCTACCTTATTGCATTTAATGTGTAGCATGTATGATAATTTTTTTGGGGGCCATTATGCAAACTTTTTGAACTTTTGAACCTGTAAAATTCCAAATAAAATGTGATTGTAAATACGACACACAAAATTCCATCAAATGCATTAAAGAGTGTATTTGAAAACGAACAGTGTATTCTGGCATGTTCTCTGTTAAGTAGGCTACTGGAGTTTTTTAAAAACTTTTTCCACCTTGGCTTAGTGCTAGCGCGCTAGACGTCTGACATCTGGAATCTATCTATTTTCGATTTTTCTCGCTATAGCTATTGGATTTTCCTCACTCTCCCTCGGCCCCGTGAAGCGCCCACCTCCCCCTTGCTTTGGTAGCTAACTCAGCCTGCACTCTTTAAAAAAAAGTTTACCCATCGGATGGGCCCCAGCCATCAATCTGTAAGTCTCTGATCTCTCTTTGCTTTTGATCTGCGGTCATGTTTTAGTTGTGTTAGTTGTGTTCTAGCTGGTCTCCAGTTGTTGGGGTCTGGCTTGCCGACCATAACTGTGGTGGTTGGCTAGGCTAATAGCTAGTTGTTTAAATGGCTAACGTTAGCTGGCTGGATAGCTTGCTGGGATAAGATAACTGCATATAGTTAACATTCTTTGATAACTGGTTAGATGGTGTTATGTATTTCCAAAACTTTGGTTTACTTTAATGTAGCTTTAAGCTAGCCGTTGATAGCAACTGGCTGACTCATGCAGTGGTAACGTAACATTAGCAGGCTGGTAGGGCTAATGTTAGGCTTGCAACCTTGCAAGTCTTTGCTTGTAAGTTGGCTGAAAATGTAATTGAAACCAGTAGTCATGAGTGCAGACGATTTGGTTTAATTTGAAGTTATATATTTTGAAGTAATTTTTGTTGGCGTTTACATTGTAGGGAATAGGCTGGCTTGCCGGGTCCTCCATATTACATCACACCCCGGGAAAACATTTTCCGACATGACTTCTCATCTGTTTTATGTAGCTAATAACTTGAAAATAGAAAAGTGAGGTGTAACTCTGCATTAAGACTTTTTTTATGCCTATACTAATGCATATGTTACATGTGGTTACGTTTATTCTACCTACCCTTTAAAAGTGTGTTAGCTAATTGATGCCTGGTTAGCAATGTCATGTTTTATGTGAAACACATTTTGTTGCTATATCAGTTTGTCTGTCAGCACCACTGGCTGTCTAGCTAGTGGCTAGCGCTTAGCTGGCTCGCGTTTAGTTAGCTAGCTAACGTTAGCTATCATATTTTGCACAATTGATGTGATAGCTAGCTAGCTAACTAATGATTTGCCTAAACACTATATGTCATTTAGCTAATAACAATAACATGCTGTCAATATGCTAGTGTCACTGTTCAGAAGCATGTTAGCTAGCACAACAGCTAAGGTAGCAACAATATGAGCTGACTTGACATCAAAGCAAAACGTCACTTTTGCAGATGGATACCCTTCCCTTACCCCATGGTGTGGGAAGAGGATGCATCAACACACTGGAAAGATGTTTGTGGTGCACTTACTCATAACACGCTTTTGAGTGATTCATGAGTATCGTCTTCAAGCTTGATAAGGTAAGCAAATGCATGTATTATTCTCATAAATGTAGTGTATACATGTATTTGTGTAACAATTAGATCTAGCACTACAAGGTGATCTGAAAAGTCATAGTCAATCGATCAATAATATCATAATACTTTTAGCAAAACAAATTATTTTCAATGTACAATCTGTATAAACAATGAGAATAGAAAGGTTCAGAACTTTTGTGAAACATCACAGTACAGTTGAGAAATATGGCTTTTCATTGTTCTTCTTTGTGATCTGAACACCTCAAACTTCGATTAATCTGTCCATAACACTTTTTTCCAATCTTCCTCTGTCCAGTGTCTGTTTTCTTTTGCCCATCTTAATCTTTTATTTTTATTGGCCAGTCTGAGATATGGCTTTTTCTTTGCAACTCTGCCTAGAAGGTCAGCATCCCGGAGTCGCCTCTTCACTGTTGACGTTGAGACTGGTGTTTTGCGGGTACTATTTAATGAAGCTGCCAGTTGAGGACCTGTGAGGCGCCTGTTTCTCAGACTACACACCAATGTATTCGTCCTCTTGCTCAGTTGTGCACCAGGGCCTCCCACTCCTCTTTCTATTCGGGTTAAAGCCAGTTTGCGCTGTTCTGTGAAGGGAGTAGTACACAGCGTTGTACGAGATCTTCAGTTTCTTGGCAATTTCTCGCATGTAATATCCTTCATTTTTCAGAACAATAATAGACTGACGAGTTTCAGAAGAAAGTTATTTGTTTCTGGCCATTTTGAGCCTGTAATCGAACCCACAATTGCTGATGCTCCAGATACTCAACTAGTCTCAAGAAGGCCATTTTTATTGCTAATTTAATCAGCACAACAGTTTTCAGCTGTGCTAACATAATTGCAAAAGGGTTTTCTAATGATCAATTAGCCTTTTTAAAATGATAAACTTGGATTAGCAAACACAACGTGCCATTGGAACACAGGACTGATGGTTGCTGATAATGGGCCTCTGTACGCCTATGTAGATATTCCATAAAAAATCAGCTACAATAGCCATTTACAACATTAACAATGTCTACACTGTATTTCTGATCAATTTGATGTTATTTTAATGGGCAAAAAAATTGCTTTTCTTTCAAAAATAAGGACATTTCTAAGTGACCCCCAACCTTTTGAACGGTAGTGTGTGTGTATGTGTGTGTATATATATATGTATATATATATATATATATATATATATATATATATATATATATATATACAGTGGGGAAAAAAAGTATTTAGTCAGCCACCAATTGTGCAAGTTCTCCCACTTAAAAAAGATGAGAGAGGCCTGTAATTTTCATCATAGGTACACGTCAACTATGACAGACAAAATGAGAAAAGAAATTCCAGAAAATCACATTGTAGGATTTTTAATGAATTTATTTGCAAATTATGGTGGAAAATAAATATTTGGTCAATAACAAAAAAGTTTCTCAATACTTTGTTATATACCCTTTGTTGGCAATGACACAGGTCAAACGTTTTCTGTAAGTCTTCACAAGGTTTTCACACACTGTTGCTGGTATTTTGGCCCATTCCTCCATGCAGATCTCCTCTAGAGCAGTGATGTTTTGGGGCTGTCGCTGGGCAACACGGATTTTCAACTCCCTCCAAAGATTTTCTATGGGGTTGAGATCTGGAGACTGGCTAGGCCACTCCAGGACCTTGAAATGCTTCTTACGAAGCCACTCCTTCGTTGCCCGGGCGGTGTGTTTGGGATCATTGTCATGCTGAAAGACCCAGCCACGTTTCATCTTCAATGCCCTTGCTGATGGAAGGAGGTTTTCACTCAAAATCTCACGATACATGGCCCCATTCATTCTTTCCTTTACACGGATCAGTCGTCCTGGTCCCTTTGCAGAAAAACAGCCCCAAAGCATGATGTTTCCACCCCCATGCTTCACAGTAGGTATGGTGTTCTTTGGATGCAACTCAGCATTCTTTGTACTCCAAACACGACGAGTTGAGTTTTTACCAAAAAGTTATATTTTGGTTTCATCTGACCATATGACATTCTCCCAATCCTCTTCTGGATCATCCAAATGCACTCTAGCAAACTTCAGACGGGCCTGGACATGTACTGGCTTAAGCAGGGGGGACACAGCAGGATTTGAGTCCCTGGCGGCGTAGTGTGTTACTGATGGTAGGCTTTGTTACTTTGGTCCCAGCTCTCTGCAGGTCATTCACTAGGTCCCCCCCGTGTGGTTCTGGGATTTTTGCTCACCGTTCTTGTGATCATTTTGACCCCACGGGGTGAGATCTTGCGTGGAGCCCCAGATCGAGGGAGATTATCAGTGGTGTTGTATGTCTTCCATTTCCTAATAATTGCTCCCACAGTTGATTTCTTCAAACCAAGCTGCTTACCTATTGCAGATTCAGTCTTCCCAGCCTGGTGCAGGTCTACAATTTTGTTTCTGGTGTCCTTTGACAGCTCTTTGGTCTTGGCCATAGTGGAGTTTGGAGTGTGACTGTTTGAGGTTGTGGACAGGTGTATTTTATACTGATAACAAGTTCAAACAGGTGCCATTAATACAGGAAACGAGGGGAGGACAGAGGAGCCTCTTAAAGAAGAAGTTACAGGTCTGTGAGAGCCAGAAATCTTGCTTGTTTGTAGGTGACCAAATACTTATTTTCCACCATAATTTGCAAATAAATTCATTAAAAATCCTGCAATGTGATTTTCTGGATTTTTTTTCCTCAATTTGTCTGTCATAGTTGACGTGTACCTATGATGATAATTACAGGCATCTCTCATCTTTTTAAGTGGGAGAACTTGCACAATTGGTGGCTGACTAAATACTTTTTTTCCCCACTGTATATACACACACACACACACACACACACACACACACACACACACAGTGAGGGGGAAAAAAGTATTTGATCCCCTGCTGAGTTTGTACGTTTGCCCACTGACAAAGACATGATCAGTCTATAATTTTTATGATAGGTTTATTTGAACAGTGGGAGACAGAATAACAACAAAAAAATCCAGAAAGTTTGGAATCTGATTGATTGCTTCTGTGGGCAGGTGTCTTTTATACAGGTAACAAGCTGAGATTAGGAGCACTCCCTTTAAGAGTGTGCTCCTAATCTCAGCTCGTTACCTGTATAAAAGACACCTGGGAGCCAGAAATCTTTCTGATTGAGAGGGGGTCAAATACTTATTTCCCTCATTAAAATGCAAATCAATTTATGACATGTGTTTTTCTGGATTTTTTTTGTTATTCTGTCTCACTGTTCAAATAAACCTACCATTACAATTATAGACTGATAATTTCTTTGTCAGTGGGCAAACGTACAAAATCAGCAGGGGATCAAATACTTTTTTCCCTCACTGTATGTGTTATTTATTAGTTTTGATGTCTTCTCTATTATTCTGCAATATAGTAAAAATAAAGAAAAACCCTTGAATGAGTAGGTGTGTCCAAACTTTTGATTAGTACTGTAAGTTAACTTTAATTCATTTTGGAAAAATAATATGAATTGCCATATTATTTATTCTACCCAAGCCTCATACATATTAGTCAGGAAGAAGAGAATACTAGTAGACAACTGGCTCTTAATGAGGAAGTCCCAAGTCTAGATTGAAGATCATAATTTGTTGATTAGTTTGAATTAATTGTGTTGAGGCTTGGCTGTAGAAAAATATTGTATGTGGCTCTCTAAGACAGGAGGCACCAACGTTTCGTGGGGGGGTGCGGGACCTTCCCTGATTTGAGGGAACAATCACATTTTGTAAAATCATTTGCGTTTTATTTATACCGATTTTTAAAATGACGCATAAATCCACTATGCTTTAGGCTAAATGGGAATATCTTTGTTTTTCTCTATGACATTCAGAAGCTGAGGTAAGACCTTCTGAAGTCGGAGTCAAAAGAAATTGGACTTATACAATGTGTGACTGTCGCTATCAATTGATCCATTTACTTCATGTAAAAGATAATATGTATAATTAAATTGAGGGTTCATATAAATAATCATAATAAAATATATTTGGTAGCGGAATATCATTTGGGGAAATCGGGACTAAGACTTTATTTTCCCTATTTATTATTATTATCATTAAATAGATGTCATGAGTCTTGTTAAACTACATATAATTGCAGGAAATGGGCTTCAAAACGTGACATTTTTCAAATGTAGAAAGGGGGGCCCTGGAGAAAAAGGTTGGGAACCCCTGCTCTAGGAACAGTTTGCCACACATTTGAAGGTAGATTTAGTAGGCCTGTGTCCCAGTTTATGCTAGCTACATCGTTTGTTTATATAGCATTTATAACTGGCAGAAACATTGTTTCCTTGCTGAAAAATATATAGAATGCCAGTTTCAGTGAGAAGCATAGCAACATCAAGGCAACTTTGTAACAGCTCACCCCGTTTTTCCAAAGCCAAACCCGCCCATTAGCCGCTGAGTCTACCTTTTTAAAATGCCAAAGTTTTCAGTAACCGTAATGTTGTTTTTGTTTTGTGTTTTCTGATTGTTTCAGTGCATGCATTCAAAAATCTTTGGACAACGGACTTCCACAGGGCCGCCATCTACAAAGTTCACTCAAAAAGTTTGATTTTTAATTCAATTTTCTTCATCTTTTAAACTTCAATTGGTTAATAGCTAATTTCTCAGTTATCACTTGGCTCATGTAAATTCTGTAGTTGCCCCTCTAAACATCCTAAGGTCAACATCCCCATAGTGTTCACATTTTTCTCATGTAAATGTTGTTGCTACAAAGATTAAATAAACAATTTATTTGGGAAATATTCAGTCATTGCTCTTTTCTTCATTAGCATGCTGATTTTAAGTTGCATTGGATTTATTTTGATCTGTTAAGACATTGAATATATGTTGTTTAGTACATTTTGTATTTTTCGTTTTCCGTATGAAGCAAGATAATTTCAAGTTATATGTGATTTGGTTTATGTAGATACGGCATTTCAATGTTGTTAATACGCAAAGTAGTCATTTTTGTGTACATTTGCATATTAATAATGAGTTTTCAGCAATTTCCCAGAATTGTTTGCCAGAACTTCACAAGTCGCCGCAAGTTTGCCACAAAACTCCTTTGCATGTGAAAATATGAGCTTGCCACAAATTTGCCACAACTGTCTGTTTCTACAGGTTTTTACTATGACGTGCAACTGTATACAGTGCCTTCAGAAAGTACTCACATCCCTTGACTTTTTCCACATTTTGTTGTTACAACCTGAATTTAAAATGGATTAAATTGAAAAACAAGTCACTGGCCTACACACAATACCCCATAACGACAAAGTGGAATTATGTTTTAATAATTTAACAAATTAATTAAAAATGAAAAGCTGAAATGTCTTGAGTCAATAAGTATTCAACCCCTTTGTTATGGCAAGCCTAAATAAAATAAAATAAAATGTTTTTGTCACATGCGCCGAATACAACGGGTGTAGACCTTAGATTGAAATGCTTACTTACAAGCCCTTAACCAACAATGCAGTTTTAAGAAAGAATACCCAAAAAAATCACAAAAAAATACAATATAAAATAATACGAAATAAAAGTAACATAATTAAACCTGGGGGCGGCCTGTCAGGAAGTCCAGGATCCAGTTGCAGAGGGAGGTGTTTAGTCCCAGGGTCCTTAGCTTAGTGATGAGCTTTGAGGGCACTATGGTGTTGAACGCTGAGCTGTAGTCAATGAATAGCATTCTCACCTATGTTCCTTTTTTCCAGGTGTGAAAGGGAAGTTTGGAGCGCAATAGAGATTGCATCATCTGTGGATCTGTTGGGGCGGTATGCAAATTGAGTGGGTCTAGGGTTTCTGGGATAATGGTGTTGATGTGAGCCATGACCAGCCTTTCAAAGCACTTCATGGCTACAAATAAGTTCAGGAGTAAACATTTGCTTAACAAGTCACATAATAAGTTGCATGTACTCACCGTGTGTGCAATAATAGTGTTTAATAGGATTTTTCAGTGACTACCTCATCTCTGTACCCCACACATACAATTATCTGTAAGGTCCCTCAGTCGAGCAGTGAATTTCAAACACAGATTCAACCACAGAGACTAGAGAGGTTTTTCAATGCCTTGCAAAGAAGGGCACCTATTGCTAGATGGGTGACAATACAAAAAGCAGACATTGAATATCCCTTTGAGCATGGTGAAGTTATTAATTACACTTTGAATGGTGTATCAATACACCTACTTACTACAAAGATACAGGCTTCCTTCCTAACTCAGTTGCTTTAGTGCCTGTTTGCAAATTAACTTTTTACTTAACTCTCCTTGAAAATCTATGGCGAGATCTGAAAACAGTTGTCTAGCAATGATCAACAACCAATTTTACAGAGCTTTAAGGATTTTGAAAAGAATAATGGGCAAATGTTGCACAATCCAGGTGTGCAAAGCTCTTAGACTTACCCAGAAGGATTCACAGCTGTAATCACTGCCAATTGTGATTCTATCATGTATTGCCTTCGGAAAGTATTCAGACCCCTTGATCTTTTCCACATTTTGTTTCGTTACAGCCTTATTCTAAAATTGATTACATTTTAATTAAATTTTTTATCAATCTACACACGATACCCCATAAAGACAAAGCAAAAACAGGTTTTTAGAAATGTTTGCTAATTTATTAAAAATAAGAAACGTAAATATCACATTTACATAAGTATTCAGACCCTTTACTCAGTACTTTGTTGAGGCACCTTTGGCAGCGATTACTGCCTCGAGTCTTCTTGGGTATGACACTACAAGCTTGGCACACCTGTATTTGGGGAGTTTCTCCCATTATTCTCTGCAGATCCTCTCAAGCTCTGTCAGGTTGGATGGGGAGCGTTGCTGCACAGCTATTTTCAGGTCTCTCCAGAGATGTTCGATCGGGTTCAAGTCCGGGCTCTGGCTGGGCCACTCAAGGACATTCAGAGACTTGTCCCGAAACCACTCTTGCGTTCTCTTGGCTGTGTGCTTAGGGTCGTTGTCCTGTTGGAAGGTGAACCTTCGCCCCAGTCTGAGGTTCTGAGCGCTCTGGAGCAGGTTTTCATCAAGGACCTCTCTGTACTTTGCTCCGTTCATCTTTGCCTCGAACCTGACTAGTCTCCCAGTCCCTGCCGCTGAAAAACATCCCCACAGCATGATGCTGCCACCACCATGCTTCACCGTAGGGATGGTGCCAGGTTTCCTCCGGACGTGACGCTTGGCATTCAGGCCAAAGAGTTGAATCTTGGTTTCATCAGACCAGAGAATCTTGTGTCTCATGTTCTGAGAGTCCTTTAGGTACCTTTTGGCAAACTCCAAGCGGGCTGTCATGTGCCTTTTACTGAGGAGTGGCTTCCGTCTGGCCACTCTGCCATAAAGGCCTGATTAGTGGAGTGCTGCAGAGATGGTTGTCCTTTTGGAATGTTCTCCCATCTCCACAGAGGAATTCTAGAGCTCTGTCAGAGTGACCATCAGGTTTTTGGTCACCTCCCTGACTAAGGCCCTTCTCCCCCGATTGCTCAGTTTGGCCAGTGGCCAGCTCTAGGAAGAGTCTTGGTGGTTCCAAACTTCTTCCATTTAAGAATGATGGAGGCCACTGTGTTCTTGGGGACCTTCAATGCTGCAGACATGTTTTGGTACCCTTCCCAAGATCTGTGCCACAACACAATCCTGTGTCGGAGCTCTATGGACAATTCCTTCGACCTCATGGCTTGGTTTTTGCTCTGACATCCACTGTCAACTGTGGGACTTTATATAGACAGGTGTGTGCCTTTCCAAATCATGTCCAAGCAATTGAATTGACCACATGTGGACTGCATTCAAGTTGTAGAAACATCTCAAGGATGATCAATGGAAACAATTTTGAGTCTCATAGCAAAGGGTCTGAATACTTATGTAAATAAGGTATTTTTATTTTTTATAAATTAGCAAAAATTTCTATAAACCTGTTTTCGCTTCGTCATTATGGGGTATTGTGTGTAGATTGCTGAGGATTTTTATTTATTTAATCCATTTTAGAAAAAGGCTGTAACGTAACAAAGTGTGGAAAAAGTCAAGGGGTCTGAATACTTTCCGAAGGCACTGTAAATGAGATTTCTGTATTTAATTTTCAATACATTTGCTAAAATGCCTAAAAACATGTTATCACTTTGTATTGTGTGTAGCTGCGTGAGAGGTAGGATAAAAACAATTTAATCAATTTTGAATTCAGGCTGTAACACAACAATGTGGAATAAGTCAAGGGGTATGAATACTTTCTGAAGGCACTGTAATTGTCTGTTTCTACAGGGTTTGACTATAAGACGTGTAATGTGCTGGTGGCCCTGGAGCCCCAGGCAGAGGAGATATCAGTATGTGTGTTTGAAGGCAAGGATCAGGATGACATCGGAGCCGGAGATCAGGTACAGTTCAATTACAGTTCCACCAATTCAGCGCCTTTTGAGAAATGTAACTTGGTAAAATAAAATGTTTGATTTCAACAAATTTAACATTCTGTCATAAAGAGACACATTTTCAACTTCATAAAAAACAAATTTTCCCATCTCCAAGAGGTTAAATAAAAAAAATACTATAGTAAGTACCTGTTGAGTGCCAAAAAAAGTAACACGGTTGACCGTAAGAGTGTTGACGATTTCATCTTAAATCCGACAGAAATCCCCTTGTGACGGAGAATGGAAGGCAGGTTAGCGTTTTTCCTCATGAATCTGGCAACTCTGCAGAGTGGTCACTAGCTTGGCACCCTGACATTAACCACACTGCTCACCCTAATGCCTAACCTTAAATTAAGACCAAAAAGGTAATTTTTGTTTTTGTGAATTTTTACAATATAGCCAATTCTGACTTTGCAGCTGGCCTATCTAATTTAGCTCAGTTCTGCCTCCAGGACAAGACTAATGACAATAAACATCAAACTCCGAATGGAAGCTTTATGTGTGCAACAGGGTGTGGCAGTTGAATGCAAGCTTCACAAAACATTTAAATTGTTAAAAACATTCTAGCCAGTCTATCTATGGGTAACAGGGTTGACATGTTATTCTTTACCGACCCACTCAGCTTTCTACCACAAAACTCCAGAAAATGGCCTAAAAGAGTGGAACCAGCTCTGCTTTTACTCTATGATTTGACTATTAAATGTTCAATGTTTCTTTTGAAAAAAGGAATGGTTTCACCATATTAAAATGAGAGTTCAGTTCAAGTAACAGGGTTGACCTTAAAATGAGGGACAAATGTATGTGAATTACTAATCACATAAAGTAAATAATAATATTCAGAAACGACTTTCTCAAAGCACCAAGATAACTAGGGCTTTACGATGATGGTGAAAACCCAGCAAAATCTTGGTTATGTGGGTTAAAATCTTCCTAGAAGTCAGAGGGTCCACGAAGGGTTATGTCAAAATGCTGAATTTTGGCAATTTAGCAAGTCTTTAGTCCCATTACAAATAAGATTGATTGATTTAATTATCCATGTGGTATTAAAGGTTAGTTACTTCATTTAAAATAACCGGCTTAAAATTCTATATTGGTGCACAAATCCTACTTAAAATATCAAAGGGATGCAAAAGGCAGTCATTTCGTGGAATTACCCATCTACACACACGCACGCACACACATGCACTGCCGTGGCTTAAGTGAATGTCTAATGCTCTAGTCTGTTGTCCTGCCAGGGCCTGATGTTTGGCTACGCTACAGATGAGACAGAGGAGTGTATGCCTCTCACCATCCTACTGGCTCACAAACTCAACCACAAGATGAAGGAGCTGTCTACCAACGGGGAGTGTCCCTGGATCAGACCGGACTCTAAAACTCAGGTGAGCCCTGTAGTGATGAGGCCAACCTATCAGTATGAGTGACGTAGAACCTAGTTAGTGAATGTCCCCAATTCTGCACAAACCATGTAATGACAGAAATACAAGTGGATTGGAGACAGATGGAGGTGATACATATTTATCCCCAAGATTAAATTGGTTTGAAATTAGTTTCAGATCAGATGAAATACAGGGGTTCCCAAACTTTTTTGGCCAACGACCCCATTTTGATATCTGAAAATTCTCGCGACCCCAACCATGTGAAATAGAATTATGTAGTTAACAGCCAATACTTTTAATGTGGGGCTATGACAGTCAATTGCAAATTAGTCTGACATAATGTATCTTATCTCACTACCACTAGTGAGATGGGTGTGCTTGATGCATGTTGCGTCGGAGCTTCTCAAAGTCAAGGGGGGTGGTCGACAGTGCGCACCTCATCTCTCCTATCACATACAACGTGGATCGATATTTGTTTTTATTGCAGAGGAGAGCACTGAATCAGCGTACCATGAGTTGTAATGCTCGGAGGGAGACGGCACAGGATTCCCTTTGAGTCAGGAACCAAACTTCTCCAAAGTGACCCGTGAATGTGTTGTTTGCAGCATTTGGTCACGACAGCTCGATCAGCTGTTTGATTTTACTTACCAGCATGTCAACTGAGCCAGGATCACAGTCAAATGGATTTTACATGCTTGCATTCAGTTCATTCAGTTTCTCAGATAGGCTAGGTTCAGTCATTTTCCTCTTGATTGCCAGCTATAGCATCAATTCTTAGTTTCACAGTGTTATCTGACAAAGGTATTGATGTTCGGTGCCTCTGCCTCCCCACACATTGTTTTCACCATATCAACTGCAGCTGGTAATATCAAAGTCTCTGCAATAGTGTGTGGTTTCATAGCGTAGTGGGCCTAGCCATTCACCGTGGGAATTATTCAAGTGTAACGGTCAAGTGCTGCCCTTTCCCATGATCTAAGGGCACTCTCTGGTTGAATTTTTACTTCTAGATTAGAATAATTTTCATTTCGATTTTTAAGGTTAACCACATTACAATGATTTTGAGAGACAGACAATATTAGAATATATATTAATTTTTTACCAGGATTTTGGAAATTCTCCCACGACCCGATTTTCATATCAGTTGCAACCCCTAGTTTGGGAACCGCTGTACTAATACAATTAAACATGAATCAATAAAAAAAATTGAATATGTTTTGCATAATATTTTTGCATACAACTTCAAACATATTTATAAGAGTAGGTCTCTCTTGTCCTCTTGTCAGTGATGACCAAACGCTGACCTTTAACCTGTCCCTCTGTCTCCAAGGTGACAGTGGAGTACCGTGATAACAGTGGGGCCATGGAGCCGGTACGTGTCCATACAGTGGTCATCTCTGTGCAGCACAGCCCTGATGTCAGTCTGGAGGAGATACGCTGTAGCCTGATGGACAGCGTGGTCCGGAAGGTCATTCCTGCCCGTTACCTAGACGACAAGACCATCTACCACCTGCTGCCCAGTGGGAAGTTCCTCCTGGGTGGACCTCAGGTAAGAATGGGGCAGAGTCACACTTTCTAGCACCTTTCAATTAATACACCATTATTCCCTTACCAAATCAAATGCCTTATACATGGTTTGAATGCTTGTAAATGTTTATACATGTGGAGATGCTAATTTGTCGAACAATATGTACACATACTGTAACTTATTTTGTTTATAGATTCTTATAAATGTAAGGTTATAATGGTAAAAGGTGTTTCCTTGCAGTAGTGCCGGTTTTACAATGTCTGAATCAAAACTCCCAGGGAATTAGATGCGTGTGTATTTTGTGTTTTTGTACTCTTCTGAACAGAGTGATGCGGGACTGACAGGCCGTAAGATCATAGTGGACACCTATGGAGGGTGGGGAGGGCATGGTGGAGGGGCCTTCTCTGGAAAGGACTACTCTAAAGTGGACCGCTCTGGGGCCTACGCAGCCCGCTGGGTGGCCAAGTCTCTGGTGAAAGCCAAGCTCTGCCGGAGAGCCCTTGTTCAGGTCAGTCAAAAGCCTTAAAAGTGTGTACCCAAAATTATGCATTAATTATCTGGGAGTATAATAATAATAATAATAATAATAAAAATAGTGTGATTTTTTTATTATATATTTTTTACCTTGTTAATCTTTTTTGGGTGTGTGAATCTTCTGTTGCTGCTCTCCCAGGTTTCGTATGCCATCGGTGTGGCTCACCCTCTGTCCATCTCTGTGTTCCACTATGGAACGTCCACCAGGGAGGAGGATGAACTGCTGCAGATCGTCAACAACAACTTTGACCTCAGGCCTGGGGTCATTGTCAAGTAAGTACAATATCACTGTCTTGTAATCTAGAGGTCTAACAATACTGTGTTGTGGCTCCAACACGTTTTTATCAAATTGAGATACTAGGCTATTTGACACATTGATCTTGCTGATGAGCTGCTTCTCGTTTGGGTCAAGTTGGGGCATTTGGGAATCACAACGATTATGCTAAAGAGAGGTGGAGAATCTTATGCAGCAGGCTACATTATGGCACATTCTGATGTGTGAACATGTTCCCTCTTCTCCAGAGAGCTGGGTCTGAAGCAGCCTATCTACCAGTCCACTGCCTGCTATGGACACTTCGGCCGGGACGAGTTCCCCTGGGAGAAGCCCAAGACACTGCAGTTCTGATTGAAACACCCTCTCCTCTTATCAGCTGGCTTATTTTTGTAAATCTGACTGAAAAATAATACTATCAGACAGAAAGTGTAAATCCTTTCTCAAACATTTTATAATCATAATTGAAAATGTAATTGTCAACTGTGAATCATGGGCCAAATTCTCCAACTGTCTTAATCTTTTATCCTACTGAAAATATATATTGACGTTTCAGCTACACTGTGTGACACTTGGTTGTGTAATATATGTTCGGTTTGTGATGGCCTCCAGAAAAGTGAAAGGCGCAATATTCACCATTACCGCTAGTGGGAAGTAGTAACCTGTTGATTATGCAACAGCATCAGGGGGGGAGAGAAAAAAGTATCAAATCAAAGTTTATTGGTCGCGTCACAGATTTCCATTATATTGACCAGATACTCAAGTGGCCGCTCTTACAATGAAAATAAATGTCTTAAAAAATGGAAGGCAGTCGAGTCGGGAGCAGGCAAGATCAGATGTGACCATTCTAGCCAATGAGATGGGAGATATGTATGTGAAGAACAGGCACAACTCAGATATAAAGTGTTTTTTCTCAAAGTTGTTGGGATGTCACGTGTCCTACACTTGTAACAACCTTAGTATTATGAAACTTCTATTTGATCAAATAAACCCAATATATCAATGGCCCTGTGTAGCTCAGTTGGTAGAGCATGGCGTTTGCGACGCCAGGGTAGTGGGTTCGATCCCCGGGACCACCCATACGTAAAAATGTGTGCACACATGACTGTAAGTCGCTTTGGATAAAAGCGTCTGCTAAATGGCATATTATTATATTTATTTTTTTGTTTACCAAATTCGACACTCATTGACCTCCTTACAAAAACGTCTTGCTTGGTGAGCGATAAAAAAACGGACAAAACACCACCTGCTGCAGAAGACAGATTTTGGCCACAGTTATCCCTCTGCTTCGCCGCTTACGCCTCGATCACACCGATAGTGTCTGCATTTTGGTACACCAGAAGAACATTCATTTCCAATGGAACGCTACGTCAGCATTGCGTTGCAGAGGCAGTGCGTTCTGTGTGGGCATACGTTGTATTTATCTATCGAACATATGCGTCAAACTGTATGCATAGACGGCTTGACAGAAATGGTAGCAGAAGGTAAATGTTGAACTTTTGTTGCACACACATTCAGATGATGCTGCTTACCATTTTGCACAATTGTGCAAAGTTCAACATTCACCTTCTGCTACCACTTCTGTCAAGTCATTTACACATAGTTTTTTGTTCGATAAATCCAAGGTATGCACCACAGGAGGTTGGTGGCACCTTAATTGGGGAGGACGGGCTCGTGGTAATGGCTGGAGCTGAAACAGTGGAATGGTATCAAATACAAACACATGGTTTCCATGTGTTTGATGCCATTACATTTGCTCTGTTCCAGCCATTATTATGAGCGGTCCTCCCCTCAGCAGCCTCCACTGGTATGCACCACACAGAACGCACTGCAACTGCTTCTGCCTCTGCAATGCTGCAAGGCAAACGCAGCGTTCCATTGGAAATGAGTGTATGGAAATGAATGTACTTCTGGTGTACCAAAACGTAATGGCTCAGTCAGTGTGATAGAGGCATAAGAGGCAAAGCCAGAGTGATAACTGCGCCCAAAATCTGTCTGTCTTCTCCAGCAGGTGGTGTTTTTTCATGACACTGTCGGTGTGATCGAGGCCTTACTATGGTCGCGTACGGTTTAGCAGGTGTTATAGCAGGTGTTATAGCGGGTGCAGCGAAATGCTTGTTACTAGCTCATAACAATGCAGTAGAAATGTCAAACAAGTATACAAATAAAATAAAAAAATAAACAAGACGCAGAACTGTTAGGTAAAAGTTCACTGTTTGATGAGATAATGCAGTTTGAGGTGAGGTAGGCGCGCCCTGATCAAATTGAACGGTAATCTGCATGGTGCATCATTCAGAAAAAAATACATATTTCTTCCATAAAATATATTTTCGAATTTTAAAACTTTTCATTGGATGTAATCAACACTAACCCGGTTCACCCGGGGCATGAATAGAATCCCCCCAATGTTAGTGAATGTACACCAATAATATTCGGTGTGACACCGAGGGCTCTGTTACAGTGATTACGATTGGTTTAAACCTATTGCAAGAAAGAAGGCACTTCTTACGTATCAGGTCGAGTTTACTTTGAGGAACAGGAGGGAGAACTTTCACATAACATTTTGATGGACGAGGGTAGTGATAAACGTGGTTTGGGACTGGACTCAAGTGGAGTTTTCGCCCCGACCAACATTTTATCGACCTCAGAATAGCAGAGCAGATAGCAAGGGTATCTTATGACCAGCAGAAAGCATGCTAACTTCTCTGTTCGCATTTGGAACTGTACTTCATGCTTGTTTTGGGTAGGATTTTTTTCAAGTTCGCGGATAATCAGTGGAGGAAAACTTAAGCTAGATTTATTTGTATTTATTTTGAAAAGTCAAAGTCACTATGTTGGGGAATGAGGGGATCTATGCAGCGAAGAAGAGGAAGAAACCCGTCCAGAAAAGGTAATAATATGCGTATAAATGTAGGCTAAGATAAATTCACTGCTTTCTGCATCATAATCACCCCTCGACAACAACCACTATCCCAATTGCCGTCTCGTATATTTGGTCCTAAGTCAATAGTCTCCTTAGTTGAGGAAGCTCAACTCTGTTCTCTTATATCGAGGCGGGGTTGATTTTGAATAACTGTTTGCGTGATTTGCTAGCAACAACATTGAGTCAGCTGGGCCAAAGTGTAGTTTACTACAGCAGAGCAGAGCAGGCACATGGTTTTCCTCCCAGAGTACAGGCTGCTGACTGGGGGTACATGGACATGATTGTTTTTACAGTAATAACACAGTAAAGTAGACTATTATAAAGTCACTCTAGCGTGTTAAAATAACTTTCCTCCGATGAAAATGAGAGGTTTGAGTTGACATTCTAGAACACAGCCTCTGCTGTTCCCCCCAAAACAAACAGTTGAAGTGACTCCAAGGAGAGATTTTAACATCTGTATGAGTGTGATGATGTTTACCTGGCTGGCTTCCTCACACACAGACTGGCAGACAGACAGACAGGCAAGAAAGCAGACAGTCATGACAGATATGCAGGCAAAAAGACAGACCAGCAAGAGGGCAGACAGACAGGCGGAAACTTTATTCTGAATAGCTCAGGGGGCGGGGGTTAACTTACAGTAAGCCACAATTTACAGTAAGACTCAACTGTTATGGGAAACATTGTTTTGTTTGGTTATTGTGCACTAATGTGGTATAGTGATGGCAGACTGGACTGTAGTTGTTTGAAGGACAGTGTAGTTTACTCAAGTCTACTATAGTTTACTCTCTAGGGTAGTGTAGTTTGCTCTCTCCTCTTTCTTCCAAAGGAATGCAATGTGGCCCGATTGCCTAGCTTTACTAAAGACATTAACCACTGAGAGAGAATGGAGGCTCCAGAAAATGATCCAACCAGTGTCTATCTATCTGGTATAATTCACAATGCACACACAGGCTATCCTCATGATTGTATTCCAAGTTATCCAGGTCCTGCTTTCTCTCTCCTCTGTATTTCTTTATTCCCCTATCTTCTCTTTCCTATATCTCTCTCTTCTCCCGCCATCCCCTCTCCGTCTCCATCCCTCCCTCCCTCCCTCCCTCCCTCTCTGTGTGTTATGTGAGGGAGTGTTGGCAGACTGTGTGTTGTGTCCAGGCCTGTTCTAGCAGAGTAATTCTGCTGTAATGTGTTGTAGTTTCACTGGCACAGCCCAGATAGACCACATGATGCTGCAGGCTCGCAATGACGACATCACTCCTTTTTAGGATGTTTTTCATAGTTTCTTTAGTGCACAATCAATGCTTCGAAAGAAAAGCCCTTGTTGCAAAATCCAGTAAAAAAAAAAACACCTCCTTGAAAGGCTTCAGGCCAAATAATTGGGTTCTACTGGATACTGAGGTTTGAATTAGTTTGTGTACTTTCCCCCTCTTGAAATTGTACTGGCCCTGTCAGATGTCTTTGAAATTTACCTTAATTGGGACCCTAGAAGGCATCACTGGTTAACGATAGTGAAATGATATGCTGAAATATATCACCCTGTAATGCAGAACCAACCAGAGTGTGAGTTCCATGTGTTTCCCAAAGGACAGACCATGGGTTCAGTAACCATGCCTCCTCCCCTCCTCCCCAAGGTATAGAGGAGCCAGCCAGTCACTCTGTCCTCTGGGGCAGCAGCAGTGCTTAGCTATGCTGCCTGGGGCTGCAGACTGCAGGATGGCCACTGGAATAGACATCACACAGGCTGCATCTCTATAATAGAAAGTCATTTTCTTTCCTCTCCATCATCTTTATAGTCTGAAGGGGCTTGTCTCTTTCAAGCCCCTGAAAACACATTGTAGGTGACAGCAATACCAATATGATTACCATACCTGTCATGGAGAATGGACTCTGTTTCCCAAACATCTGTTACTGTGTTCATTTTGCATGTCCTGATATGCTTATAGAAGTGAGTCTTTGTGGTCTATTCAAGGAACTGGTGTAGAGAAATTGACCTGAAACAGCCTCTTATTCTCATCCATCTGTTGACTACAGGGGCAGGGCATTTCAGGACAGATTACATATACATAAGTGTGACTGACCAGGTATCCAATCTATTACACTACACCTCCTTTGACCACCTCCTCTCCGGAACGACCCCAGCAGCTGATAGGCATCACCTGACAGAAGTCGTGTCACGGCACCAATGTGACCGACTGGTGACTGACCAGCGACTGACTGGTTTTGAACCTGGGTTGTCTGTTCACCACAAGACTGTGTTAGCTTGCCGAGCTAAAGCTCCTGACAATCATATGCTCTAGTCCAAAGTCTGTGTTAAGTAGATTCCTAACCTTCCCTTGTCCTCTCGTCTGTACTCAGTCTGTTAGCCCTCTGTGCTAAAGCGTCTGACAATCAGCTGCATTAGTTCAGCTCTGTTCAGTAGATGACTAATTCCCCCCTCTCCCCTCCTCTCCTGTCCCCAGTCTGAAGCCTGCTCCAGGTGACGGTGTGAGAAAGACCGTCTGAATGGGGAGCTGGACCGGCTGACCGGCCTGCTGCCCTTCTCCCCAGAGGTCAGGGGTCGGCTGGATAAATTGTTCGTCCTGCGGCTCAGTGTGGGATACGTCAAGGTCAAGAGCTTCTTCATGGTGAGTGGAATATGGAGGTGCACACATACAGACGCATGCACGCACCATACATACAGGCACGCACGCACACACACACACTACCTTTATCGTTAAACTCACTGTTGGAAAGTAATGCACAGGCTATTAACATGCTCTACAGCAGGGATCATCAACTAGATTCAGCCGCGGGCCGATTTTTTTCTCCAGCGGATGGTCAGGGGGCCGGAACATAACTACAAATAATTTGTAGACTGCAAATTGACAGCAAGAAGCCCAACCAGAAATAATATTAGACTAAAACATAATTTCAAACCTTGCTTACATTTATATACAGTAACTGCCTTAATGTTGCTGGACCCCAGGAAGAGTAGCTGCTGCCAAGGCAGTGGCTAATGGGGATCCTTAATAAATACAAATAAGACATTAACAAAAGGCATCAGTGATACGTATTTTCCTGCAACTTTCTGAAACGGCACAGGAATGCCCGTCTGTGTGTGTTGTGTGGCGCATGCATGTCTAGTCTACACTTTGTGTAGCCGTTAGCGATAATGCTAATGCTAATTAAATATTAACTACAACATAGTCTATGCCTACCTGGCATAATTATATCATGATTATTTGCATCAATCCAGTGGCCATTTGTTTAGCAAACTCTGCAATCACTTGAGTGCTACAGAAACACAGTTAACCAAACAACAGTCTCTGGTGGCACTTGCATTAAAGGGTCATTTCAAAATTTCTTAGATTTTTAACAGACTTCAAAAGTGGTCTCCTGATGTGGTTTAAGCGTTGTTGTGGACTTACATTTTCCAATTTTGTTGTTTTTCTATTAGAAAATTTGGAAAACTGAAACCTGGAAAAACAAAACGGAGAAAATGGGAAAAAACTAAAGGGAATCACAGATTTTATAGGGCCCTACTCCAGTCTACAGTTGGTGGAGACTAGGGAAACTGAGGTAGTGTAGCAGACTCCAGTCTACAGGTGGTGGAGACCAGGGAAACTGAGGTAGTGTAGCAGACTCCAGTCTACAGGTGGTGGAGACAAGGGAAACTGAAGTAGTGTAGCAGACTCCAGTCTACAGGTGGTGGAGACCAGGGAAACTGAGGTAGTGTAGCAGACTCCAGTCTACAGGTGGTGGAGACCAGGGAAACTGAGGTAGTGTAGCAGACTCCAGTCTACAGGTGGTGGAGACCAGGGAAACTGAGGTAGTGTAGCAGACTCCAGTCTACAGGTGGTGGAGACCAGGGAAACTGAGGTAGTGTAGCAGACTCCAGTCTACAGGTGGTGGAGACCAGGGGAAACTGAAGTAGTGTAGCAGACTCCAGTCTACAGGTGGTGGAGACCAGGGAAACTGAGGTAGTGTAGCAGACTCCAGTCTACAGGTGGTGGAGACCAGGGAAACTGAGGTAGTGTAGCAGACTCCAGTCTACAGGTGGTGGAGACCAGGGAAACTGAGGTAGTGTAGCAGACTCCAGTCTACAGGTGGTGGAGACCAGGGAAACTGGGGTAGAATGTAAAGCTGTGGGCTTGATCTGAGGAATTGATGTCCATTCTATGAGTTGTATTTCTATGCTGCGGGATGTGGGCCTGTTGCGTGCGTGCAATAGTGATATCTGGGCCAGTCTATAGTTAGTTAGGTGATCAAAGCTATTAGTTATCAGAATGGCTTGAGGGACTCTGGAACACGCACACTGTGACATGCTGTTGGGATGTCTGACAGGACAAGCTATTGTCTATCGCCTCATTCTGTTATTGTCTTATGACTGAATCCTGTCTCTGTATCTCAAACCTTTTTCACACAAATCTCTCTTGACATCAATGCATGGTTTGTCCATAAGTCTGAGTTACAGTACATACAGTCAGGTCCATAATTATTGGCACCCTTGATAAAATGAGCAAAATAATACAAATACTGAGCTATATTGTATGGTCAGAAAGAAATGGGGAAATTTATATAATTTTATACTAATTAGTGTTGAGCGATTAGTGCTTTTTGAGGTCAGTTCGGTTTCGGTTCGATTCTGAATAAATAATCATGGTTTTCTATTACGGT
This sequence comes from Coregonus clupeaformis, assembly GCF_020615455.1. NCBI lineage: Eukaryota > Metazoa > Chordata > Actinopteri > Salmoniformes > Salmonidae > Coregonus > Coregonus clupeaformis. The sequence goes on from NC_059200.1 coordinate 25,985,550, forward strand.
TTTGATTATTTGGGTTGAATGCTGTAGCAACACAGAATAAAACAATTAATAAAAGTCCCATGATGGTAGTGACTACCTATTACTGCTTATTACTTAACCATAATTTATTCACATTACTTTACTTTTATAAAATATATTAGTTTTTGTGTATATTACATTTGCTTTATTTGATTACTTTATTATTTCATTCCAAGTCATCATCTCATCTCTATAGAGCTGCTGCCTATGCTGTCTGACTAAATCACTATTTTGTAGTTCTTCAAAGTAAATAAGGCATACTTTTCTGACTGCTGAATACCAACTATCAATCACTTAGATCCACCCTTGTACTTGATTGATGAATTAAGGTCACTAATTAGTAACGAACTCCCCTCACCTGGTTGTCTAGATTTTAATTGAAAGGAACAGTGTATAGCCGGTGCTAAAAACAAAGCAGATCTCATGCTTTTCATGCAATTCTTTTCAAATCATCATTAGTCGCATCATGCAGGCTTAGAATGTATAAAAATCAAAACATATAGCCCAACATTTGTATCACAACTAAAGTTACATAAATAACTCTAAATTAAGCATATAGGACTACCTGTTTCTTTGTTAACCGCTCAACACAGAATAGCCACGTGCGCACTCCCTCTGAAATCGTTTGGAGAAAATATCCTTTCTATTTTATTCAGTTATGTTCAATTGTATTCTTCATACTATAAAAGGATATAAAATAATGCCACGGAATTCTAAGTAAATCCTATCTGCTAAATGAGCTAGTGTAGCCCACAGCCATATGGCATAGCCAGATCAGGGCCTAACATAAGGACAACTCAGAGTATGCTATTCTGTTCTTCTGAAATAGACTACATTTTCTTAATGTTTCTTTAGACCTGTCTAAAATAAATAATGGATTTATTGTGATCCTGTAGGCTATATTACATAGATTTATTAGACTTTTTAAAATGTAGGTGTTCCAAAGGTCTGCATCAGTGGCTTATAGGCTATGTATGGAAGCCAGGAGATGCTAAATGTGTTTATGTTAATTAACGGTCAATTACTGTCAGACCGGCAGTTATTTGCTTGACAATCACCGGCTGACAAAATTTCATGACCACCACAGCCCTAATCACGTGTCAAACTCATTCCACGGAGGGCCGAGCGTCTGCATGTTTTCGCTCTTGACTTGAACTTGATTGATGAATTAAGGTCACTGATTAGTAAGGAACTCCCCTCACCTGGTTGTCTAAGTCTTAATTGAAAGGAAAAACCAAAAACCAGCAGACACTAGGCCCTCCATGGAATGAGTTTGACACCCCTGACATAGATCATGTATTTTTTTAGGTAGAGATATGGCGTGAAGCAACATCTGCTGTCTATATCCCCTCACAATCGCTCATTCTTCTGTCTCTTTGGTAGCAGGCGTAAAAGAAACACAGACCGGACAAGTAGATGTGCAATGGATTATGGTCATTGTAGTTAATTACCACGTTTTATACACTATGTAGAATATTGGCCTGTTGGAAACTACAACTCCCTACTATATCGCACAGTTCAGGCTGGATCTGATTTATCTATAGAGAAACTGTGCATCGAGCTCACAGAAAGAAAAGGTACTAAATTAATTAAAATAATTGAACCGACATCGGTCAATTAGTTGATTCAAAAAAAGAAAAATAACAGAAATGTTGGTTAATCGCTCAGCACTAATACAGTTGCTCAGAGAAAGAGATTTTGTTTAAGAAGTAATATAATTTTTATATCTGAAGTTAGGATTCAGTCCTTCATGTTGAGTGTTTTTTCCTCTGAGTTTAGGTGCAGCTCTTAAGGATCTGTATGGTGAATGGTTGTGTAGTTTCCATGTCTTTGTCCTGTTGTCTGTCTGAGGTGGCTGAAGCCTGGCTGTTTATTGTCTGTTTGACTCAAAGGAGAACAGAGAGATTGAAAAGAGAGTTGACACTGAATCCCTCTGACCCAGATCTGTTCCAGCGTGTCGGTTGATGTCTGTGTGTGTGTGTGTGTCTGGGCCTCTTTATCGGCCCCATGTGTGTGTGTGTGTCTGGGCCTCTTTATCGGCCCCGTGTGTGTGTGTGTCTGGGCCTCTTTATCGGCCCCATGTGTGTGTGTGTCTGGGCCTCTTTATCGGCCCCATGTGTGTGTGTGTCTGGGCCTCTTTATCGGCCCCGTGTGTGTGTGTGTCTGGGCCTCTTTATCGGCCCCATGTGTGTGTGTGTCTGGGCCTCTTTATCGGCCCCATGTGTGTGTGTGTCTGGGCCTCTTTATCGGCCCCATGTGTGTGTGTGTCTGGGCCTCTTTATCGGCCCCATGTGTGTGTGTGTCTGGGCCTCTTTATCGGCCCCATGTGTGTGTGTGTCTGGGCCTCTTTATCGGCCCCATGTGTGTGTGTCTGGGCCTCTTTATCGGCCCCATGTGTGTGTGTGTCTGGGCCTCTTTATCGGCCCCATGTGTGTGTGTGTCTGGGCCTCTTTATCGGCCCCATGTGTGTGTGTGTGTCTGGGCCTCTTTATCGGCCCCGTGTGTGTGTGTGTCTGGGCCTCTTTATCGGCCCCGTGTGTGTGTGTGTCTGGGCCTCTTTATCGGCCCCGTGTGTGTGTGTGTCTGGGCCTCTTTATCGGCCCGTGTGTGTGTGTGTCTGGGCCTCTTTATCGGCCCCGTGTGTGTGTGTGTCTGGGCCTCTTTATCGGCCCCATGTGTGTGTGTGTCTGGGCCTCTTTATCGGCCCCATGTGTGTGTGTGTCTGGGCCTCTTTATCGGCCCCATGTGTGTGTGTGTCTGGGCCTCTTTATCGGCCCCATGTGTGTGTGTGTCTGGGCCTCTTTATCGGCCCCATGTGTGTGTGTGTGTCTGGGCCTCTTTATCGGCCCCATGTGTGTGTGTGTCTGGGCCTCTTTATCGGCCCCATGTGTGTGTGTGTCTGGGCCTCTTTATCGGCCCCATGTGTGTGTGTGTCTGGGCCTCTTTATCGGCCCCCATGTGTGTGTGTGTCTGGGCCTCTTTATCGGCCCCATGTGTGTGTGTGTCTGGGCCTCTTTATCGGCCCCATGTGTGTGTGTGTCTGGGCCTCTTTATCGGCCCCATGTGTGTGTGTGTGTCTGGGCCTCTTTATCGGCCCCGTGTGTGTGTGTGTCTGGGCCTCTTTATCGGCCCCGTGTGTGTGTGTGTCTGGGCCTCTTTATCGGCCCCGGTGTGTGTGTGTCTGGGCCTCTTTATCGGCCCCCGTGTGTGTGTGTCTGGGCCTCTTTATCGGCCCCGTGTGTGTGTGTGTCTGGGCCTCTTTATCGGCCCCGTGTGTGTGTGTGTCTGGGCCTCTTTATCGGCCCCGTGTGTGTGTGTGTGTCTGGGCCTCTTTATCGGCCCCATGTGTGTGTGTGTCTGGGCCTCTTTATCGGCCCCATGTGTGTGTGTGTCTGGGCCTCTTTATCGGCCCCATGTGTGTGTGTGTCTTGGCCTCTTTATCGGCCCCATGTGTGTGTGTGTCTGGGCCTCTTTATCGGCCCCATGTGTGTGTGTGTCTGGGCCTCTTTATCGGCCCCATGTGTGTGTGTGTCTGGGCCTCTTTATCGGCCCCATGTGTGTGTGTGTCTGGGCCTCTTTATCGGCCCCATGTGTGTGTGTGTCTGGGCCTCTTTATCGGCCCCATGTGTGTGTGTGTCTGGGCCTCTTTATCGGCCCCAGTGTGTGTGTGTCTGGGCCTCTTTATCGGCCCCATGTGTGTGTGTGTCTGGGCCTCTTTATCGGCCCCATGTGTGTGTGTGTCTGGGCCTCTTTATCGGCCCCATGTGTGTGTGTGTCTGGGCCTCTTTATCGGCCCCATGTGTGTGTGTGTCTGGGCCTCTTTATCGGCCCCATGTGTGTGTGTGTCTGGGCCTCTTTATCGGCCCCATGTGTGTGTGTGTCTGGGCCTCTTTATCGGCCCCATGTGTGTGTGTGTCTGGGCCTCTTTATCGGCCCCGTGTGTGTGTGTGTGTCTGGGCCTCTTTATCGGCCCTGTGTGTGTGTGTGTCTGGGCCTCTTTATCGGCCCCGTGTGTGTGTGTCTGGGCCTCTTTATCGGCCCCGTGTGTGTGTGTCTGGGCCTCTTTATCGGCCCCGTGTGTGTGTGTGTCTGGGCCTCTTTATCGGCCCGTGTGTGTGTGTGTCTGGGCCTCTTTATCGGCCCCGTGTGTGTGTGTGTCTGGGCCTCTTTATCGGCCCCGTGTGTGTGTGTGTGTCTGGGCCTCTTTATCGGCCCCGTGTGTGTGTGTGTGTCTGGGCCTCTTTATCGGCCCCGTGTGTGTGTGTGTCTGGGCCTCTTTATCGGCCCCGTGTGTGTGTGTGTCTGGGCCTCTTTATCGGCCCCGTGTGTGTGTGTGTCTGGGCCTCTTTATCGGCCCCGTGTGTGTGTGTGTCTGGGCCTCTTTATCGGCCCCATGTGTGTGTGTGTCTGGGCCTCTTTATCGGCCCCGTGTGTGTGTGTGTCTGGGCCTCTTTATCGGCCCCGTGTGTGTGTGTGTCTGGGCCTCTTTATCGGCCCCGTGTGTGTGTGTGTCTGGGCCTCTTTATCGGCCCCATGTGTGTGTTGTTCTGTAGTAATTGTCCGTGAGGAGCATGTCTACAGTGCCATCCCAGTCTGTGGTTTCAAGTTTTATTAGTCGTATGTACAGGATACACATGGTATACACCGTCCAACTAAATGCTTACTTGCAGGTTCCTTCTTGACAATGCAACAACAATAAGAAAAAATAAGAATACGAACATATATGTTTTTAACAATACAAAACATACACATATAAAGACAACATACATGCACACAAACATCCACAACATCACCCCTGCCCAGACCCACCTGCTCACACCCCCATCTCCAGCGCCCGCATCACTCTCATCCACATGGCCTCAAACTGCACCATTTTGTTTCTCTACGTCGCCCTGCACTTAACATTTAGGTAATAAAGCATTTGACCTTTCCATTGTGTTAACGATGGAGGATTGGTTGATTATACGTTCTTTCAAGATGATTGACGAGAAAAGTATCGTCCAACCCATTGGGTATCTCACTGCACCCTCATATGCCATGTCTTGAAATATGCAGACAGACAGATTAAAAGTAAATTTGCATTGTAATACTTCTGACAGACAACTTTCTAACTCCGCCCGTAACTTTAGGACTTTACAGCATTCCCAGAAGGCATGGATTATTGAGTCATTGTTAGTTTTACACTTAAGACATGACTCTGCCGTTGTGCTGTAGAATTTGTGAATTTTGTCTCTTGTGTACTAAATTCTATACATTAGTTTATACTAGATTAAGCGTAAATTTTCATTAACTGTATTTCGTTGTGCCAATATCAGTTATTTTTAAGTCTTGGTTCCAATAGCTTATATTTTTTTCTAAGAGATTGTCAGTTGGATAGGCTCTCTGCAAGGTTTTGTATATCTCACCTATCATATGAATATCATTTTCTGACTCAAATAGGATTCCCTCAAGATTGCTCTGATGTCCAAAAGGTTTCAAATTGACATTTCTTGATATGAAACTTTGAAAACATCTACATTGGTCAGTCCAAAATTGCTTTTGAATTCTGTCATGGAAATACATTTATTTCCTATTACCAAGTCATTCACGGTTTCTATGCCTTTAGTTTCCCATGTGGACCAATTTATCGGTGAATTCTGAAAAGCAGCATACCACCTGCATCCCACTGCTGGCTTGTCCCTGAAGCTAAGCAGGATTGGTCCTGGTCGGTCCCTGGATGGGAGACCAGATGCTGCTGGAAGTGGTGTTGGAGAGCCAGTAGGAGGAACTCTTTCCTCTGGTCAAAAAATAATAATATCCCAGGTCAGTGATTGGGGACATTGCCCTGTGTAGGGTGCCGTCTTTCGTATGGGATGCTAAAAGGGTGTCCTGACTCTGTGGCCACTGAAGATCCCATGGCACTTATTGTAAGAGTAGGGGTGTTAACCCCGGTGTCCTGGCTAAATTCCCAATCTGTCCCTCAACCATCATGGCCACCTAATCATCCCCAGCTTCCAATTGGCTCATTCATCCCCTCTCCTCTCCTCTCTAACTATTCCCCAGGTCGTTGCTGTAAATGAGAATGTGTTCTCAGTCAACTTATCTGGTAAAACAAAAAGGAAGGCACATTTTATAGACCAATATTTACATGTCTATTAGGGAAGGGGGGATTGGGGGACAAGTGTTTAAATTGTGCAGTATTTAGCAATAATAATAAGAGTCTGGTAGCAGCAGTTGTGGTGTGTGTGTGGATGAGTGTGTGGATAAGTGTATACTATATCTGTGTGGGTGTGTTCGTAAGTGCATGTGTGCTAAGTTGCGGAGAGTCAGAGTTGGTGGTCAGTCCGGTTCAAGTGTTCAGCAGTCCGATGGCTTGTAGATAGAAACTGTCTCTGAGCCTGTTGGTATCAGACCTCATGCTCCGATACCATCTGCCCGACGGTAAGGGAGTGAACAGCTCGTGGATGGGGTGTGTGGGGTCCTTGATGATGCTTCAGGCTTTCCTCGGGCAACGTTTCAAGTAGATGTCCTGGATGGGTGGGAGTATGGTCCCAGTGATGTACTGGGCCATCTTCACCACCCGCTGGAGGGCCTTGTTGTCGTGGACGGAGCAATTCCCATACCAGGCCGTGATGGAACCGGTCAGGACGCACTCGATGGTGCAGCGTTAGTATTTGGAGAGGACCCGGGTTGGCATGCTGAATTACTTCAGCCGCCTTAGGAAGTAGAGACGCTGTTGCGCCCTCTTACCAAGAGTGGTGGTGTTGTTGGCCCATGTCGTCCTCGGTGATGTGGACGTCGAGGAACTTCAAAGTGCTGACTCTTTCTACTACAGTCCCGTTGATGTGGATCTGGGCATGTTCCCTCCTCTGCTCCCTGAAGTCAATAATCAACTCCTTTGTTTTGCTGATGTTGAGGGAGAGATTGTTGTCCTGGCACCACAATGCCAGTTCACTTATCTCCTCCCTATAGGCTGACTCGTCGTTGTTGGTTATCAGGCCTACAACCGTGTTGTCGTCAGCAAACTTGATGATGGGGAGTCTGTGTCGAGAACTCCACCTACCTACAACTACCCATAGATATAGAACTGTTCTATTATCTCTGTCAGTACCCACCTCTCTGAACTACTGACTTCAGATCTGCTCTCCCTAAAGGTCCAATATGTCAGTTCAACAGCCTGACCTTGGCACATTTTATGTGGTAAGCTGAAGGATGAGGCTCTCTCTCTTTCTCTCTCTCTTTTATAGGGGTCTTTTCAGCTCTTTAAAGACTCTTGTTTACAGGCAGGTTGTCTGTGTGTGTATGATGTCACCCCCTCAGCAGACGTCCCTGTGGAGAGAGTGTTGAGAGCTGAATACGGCCCAGACACACACATTTATTTGATAAGGCCGGGTAACAAACAGACAGGCCTTCATGTATACTTAGTGGACTCAAGTGGTGTAAAGTACTTAAGTAAATTTACTTTAAAGTACTACTTAAGTAGTTTTTTGGGGTATCTGTACTTTAGTTTACCATTTATATTTTTGCCAACTTTTACTTCACTACATTCCTAAAGAAAATATTGTACTTTTTACTCCATACATTTTCCCTGACACCCAAAAGTACTCGTTACATTTTGACCGGAAAATGGTCCAATTCACACACTTATCAAGAGAACATCCCTGGTCATCCCTACAGCCTCTGATCTGGCGGACTCATTAAACACAAATGCTTAGTTTGTAAATTGCCCCTGGCTATCCGTCAATAACAAAACATGCTTAATATAAGGAATTTGAAATGGTTTATACTTGTACTTTTGATACTTAAGTACATTTTAGCAATTCCATTGACTTTTGATACTTAAGTATATTTAAAACCAAATACTTTTAGACGTTTACTCAAGTAGTATTTTACTGGGTGACTTTTACTTTTACTTGAGTCATTTTCTATTAAGGTATCTTTACTTTTACTGAAGTATGACAATTTAGTACTTTTTCCACCACTGGTGGACTCAAGGTTTGTTATTAAAGGCATGGTCTTAGTCAGTGAGTTGTAACCAATGTTTAGATCAGAAAAACTGCAGATATAAATATACAGTATAGAGCTGATAGTATTTGTTATGCTGAGTACCATGTATGTTCTAGATAACACATTTCTATCTGACTGCTCTATAAACATGGCACCCTTGTGAATAAGCCCCAGGTGAGGCTGTCCACATTGCCTAGTGTTGGTTAGTGTGGTTACTCTCTCTCCCCATAACAACAGGGAGCCTTAGCTTATACATATCCAGTTCCTCAGATCTGCAGTTGTTTTGGGACTGAAACATCATTATGATGTTGTTGTTGTTGTTGTAGCAGCCCACTGGTTACAGTCACTTCCTGCTTGTTTTAGGGGTTACAACCTCCAGGGCCAATCAGATGTGTTTATCAAGCTTTTGGTGCTGCTGTTTGTGAAATGGCCTGGCTGGCTGGCTGATCATCAGGCCTGTTTCCTGTGTTTGTTGATTTATTTATTTCACCTTTATTTAACCAGGTAAGCCAGTTGAGAACAAGTTCTCATTTACAACTGCGACCTGGCCAAGATAAAGCAAAGCAGTGCGATAAAAAACAACAACACAGAGTTACACATGGGATAAACAAAACGTACAGTCAATAACACAATAGAAAATCTATATACAGTGTGTGCAAATGTAGTAAGTTATGGAGGTAAGGCAATAAATAGGCCATAGTGCAAAATAATTACAATTTAGTATTAACACTGGAGTGATAGATGTGCAAAAGATGATGTGCAAATAGAGATACTGGGGTGCAAATGAGCAAAAATAAATAACAATATGGGGATAGTTGGGTGGGCTAATTACAGATGGGCTGTGTACAGGTGCAGTGATCGGTAAGCTGCTCTGACAGCTGATGCTTAAAGTTAGTGAGGGAGATAAGAGTCTCCAGCTTCAGAGATTTTTGCAGTTCGTTCCAGTCATTGGCAGCAGAGAACTGGAAGGAATGGCGGCCAAAGGAGGTGTTGGCTTTGTGGATGACCAGTGAGATATACCTGCTGGAGCGCATACTACGGGTGGGTGTTGCTATGGTGACCAATAAGGCGGGGATTTGCCTAGCAGTGATTTATAGATGGCCTGGAGCCAGTGGGTTTGGCGACGAATATGTAGTGAGGGCCAGCCAACGAGAGCGTACAGGTCACAATGTTGGGTAGTATATGGGGCTTTGGTGACAAAACGGATGGCACTGTGATAGACTACATCCAATTTGCTGAGTAGAGTGTTGGAGGCTATTTCTTTAAATGACATCGCCGAAGTCAAGGATCGGTAGGATAGTCAGTTTTACGAGGGCATGTTTGGTAGCATGAGTGAAGGAGGCTTTGTTGCGAAATAGGAAGCCGATTCTAGATTTAACTTTGGATTGGAGATGCTTAATGTGAGTCTGGAAGGAGAGTTTACAGTCTAACCAGACACCTAGGTATTTGTAGTTGTCCACATATTCTAAGTCAGATCCGCCGAGAGTAGTGATTCTAGTCGGGCGGTCGGGTGCAAGCAGCGTTTGATTGAAGAGCATGCATTTAGTTTTACTAGCGTTTAAGAGCAGTTGGAGGCTACGGAAGGAGTGTTGTATGGCATTGAAGCTCGTTTGGAGGTTTGTTAACACAGTGTCCAATGAAGGGCCAGATGTATACAAAATGGTGTCGTCTGCGTAGAGGTGGATCTGAGAGTCACCAGCAGCAGGAGCGACATCATTGATTGAGAATAGAGTTGGACCGAGGATTGAACCATGTGGCACCCCCATAGAGACTGCCAGAGGTCCAGACAACAGGCCCTCCGATTTGACACATTGAACTCTATCTGAGAAGTAGTTGGTGAACCAGGCGAGGCAGTCATTTGAGAAACCAAGGCTATTTAGTCTGCCAATAAGAATGCGGTGATTGACAGAGTCGAAAGCCTTGGCCAGGTCGATGAAGACGGCTGCACAGTACTGTCTTTTATCGATCACGGTTATAATATCGTTTAGGACCTTGAGCGTGGCTGAGGTGCACCCATGACCAGCTCGGAAACCAGATTGCATAGCGGAGAAGGTACGGTGTGTGTGTCTTTAATGGAGTCAGAAGTCAAATTCTGTTTCTCACACAAATAGACATACTATTCTATTCACGAAGTACCTCCCTTTCTGAACGCTAATAATGTTTCAGACCAAAATCTAACCTTGACCCTAGAACCAAAATGGTGGCTGATATCAGTCCCTAGCAGCCACAGTGGTCAGGAAAGAGAAGCAGGATGTGTGAAACTGGCCTGTTTGGGAGATAAGCAGAAACCACACTCAGAGACACACACAGGCTACAGCTAAAATGTTTTTGTAAAATCATCTTATTTAATTATTTCATATAATTGACATGTGATAATGCCACACAGAGAGCTAGAGATAATTACAGACACCTGTGATAATCTGAAGTAGCCCAAAGGGCCACTAGATGTCTTGTGATATATTAAATAAAATCCTTGAAAGATAACAAAATTCTGGTAGTTTACTTTACAGTAATATACCCTCCCTTTGCGACCCTAGACAGAGCAGAACAGGACAGGATGGACCAGGACAGAGCAGAACAGGACAGGATGGACCAGGACAGAGCAGAACAGGACAGAGCAGGGCAGGACAGGACAGGACAGAGCAGGGCAGGACAGGGGAGGACAGAACAGGACAGGACAGGGGATTGTGATGTGTTTGTGTTGTTTTGCATAATGCGGCTTTCATAGTAATGCTCTGCTAATGTTTATTCTGATACACACACAGTTACACACACACAAATACACACACACACACACCTATACACACACACACGTATACACACACAAACACACATATATACACACACACATACAGTGGGGAGAACAAGTATTTGATACACTGCCGATTTTGCAGGTTTTCCTACTTACAAAGCATGTAGAGGAAAAAAAATCCAGAAAAACACATTGTATGATTTTTAAGTAATTAATTTGCATTTTATTGCATGACATAAGTATTTGATACATCAGAAAAGCAGAACTTAATATTTGGTACAGAAACCTTTGTTTGCAATTACAGAGATCATACGTTTCCTGTAGGTCTTGACCAGGTTCGCACATACTGCAGCAGGGATTTTGGCCCACTCCTCCATACAGACCTTCTCCAGATCCTTCAGGTTTCGGGGCTGTTGCTGGGCATTACGGACTATCAGCTCCCTCCAAAGATTTTCTATTGGGTTCAGGTCTGGAGACTGGCTAGGCCACTCCAGGACCTTGAGATGCTTCTTACGGAGCCACTCCTTAGTTGCCCTTGCTGTGTGTTTCGGGTCGTTGTCATGCTGGAAGACCCAGCCACGACCCATCTTCAATGCTCTTACTGAGGGAAGGAGGTTATTGGCCAAGATCTCGCCATACATGGCCCCATCCATCCTCCCCTCAATACGGTGCAGTCGTCCTGTCCCCTTTGCAGAAAAGCATCCCCAAAGAATGATGTTTCCACCTCCATGCTTCACGGTTGGAATGGTGTTCTTGGGGTTGTGAGGTCTGTGAGAGCTGGAATTCTTACTGGTTGGTAGGTGATCAAATACTTATGTCATGCAATAAAATGCAAATTAATTACTTAAATATCATACAATGTGATTTTCTGGATTTTTGTTTTAGATTCCGTCTCTCACAGTTGAAGTGTACCTATGATATGCTTTGTAAGTAGGAAAACCTGCAAAATCGGCAGTGTATCAAATACTTGTTCTCCCCACTGTATATATACACACACACACATATATACACACACACAGACACACACACACCTGCCATCGAAATGCTGGTGAGTGACCGCAGATCGACTATCCAAAAGTTATTTTCGTCTGTAGGTAATAATGCAAAAAGCGTTCTGAGCAAATAATGTAAGGAAAAACACACAAAAAAACGAAATACTGCAAAGTTGGCTAGGAGCCAGGAACAGGGCGACCATGTCTGTCGGCACCATCTTACTTTTACAAAAAGCTGGAAGCTACCGGTATCTTCTTCCATTGTAAAGTGTTCTAGCCTGTATGGACATTGTTTTGCGAACAGTAATTACCTGTTTTTCTTTTGTTGTTGTTTTTTTTAGTCATTTGGCAGACGCTCTTATCCAGAGCGACTTACAGTTAGTGAGTGCATACATTATTTATTTATTTTTCATACTGGCCCCCCGTGGGAATCGAACCCACAACCCTGGCGTTGCAAACGTCATGCTCTACCAACTGAGCTACATTTACATTTACGTCATTTAGCAGACGCTCTTATCCAGAGCGACTTACAAATTGGGCCATTCACCTTATAGCCAGTGGGATAACCACTTTACAATATTATTTATTTTTTTTTTTTTTTTTGGGGGTGGGGTAAGTGGGGGTAGAAGGATTACTTTATCCTATCCCAGGTATTCCTTAAAGAGGTGGGGTTTCAAGTGTCTCCGGAAGGTGGTGAGTGACTCCGCTGTCCTGGCGTCGTGGGGGAGCTTGTTCCACCATTGGGGTGCCAGAGCAGCGAACAGTTTTGACTGGGCTGAGCGGGAACTGTGCTTCCGCAGAGGTAGGGGGACCAGCAGGCCAGAGGTGGATGAACGCAATGCCCTCGTTTGGGTGTAGGGACTGATCAGAGCCTGAAGGTACGGAGGTGCCGTTCCCCTTACAGCTCCGTAGGCAAGCACCATGGTCTTGTAGCAGATGCGAGCTTCAACTGGAAGCCAGTGTAGTGTGCGGAGGAGCGGGGTGACGTAAGAGAACATGGGAAGGTTGAACACCAGACGGGCTGTGGCATTCTGGATGAGTTGTAGGGGATTAATGGCACAGGCAGAGAGCCCAGCCAACAGCGAGTTGCAGTAATCCAGACGGGAGATGACAAGTGCCTGGATTAGGACCTGTGCCGCTTCCTGGGTAAGGCAGGGTCGTACTCTCCGAAAGTTGTAGAGCATGAACCTACAGGATCGGGTCACCACCTTGATGTTAGCGGAGAACGACAGGGTGTTGTCCAGGGTCACGCCAAGGCTCTTCGCACTCTGGGAGGAGGACACAACGGAGTTGTCAACCGTGATGGCGAGATCATGGAACGGGCAGTCCTTCCCCGGGAGGAAGAGCAGCTCCGTTTTGCCGAGGTTCAGCTTGAGGTGGTGATCCGTCATCCACACTGATATGTCTGCCAGACATGCAGAGATGCGATTCGCCACCTGGTTATCAGAAGGGGGAAAGGAGAAGATTAGTTGTGTGTCGTCTGCGTAGCAATGATAGGAGAGGCCATGTGAGGATATGACAGAGCCAAGTGACTTGGTGTATAGCGAGAATAGGAGAGGGCCTAGAACTGAGCCCTGGGGGACACCAGTGGTGAGGAGACAGATTCTCGCCACGCCACTTGGTAGGAGCGACCGGTCAGGTAGGACGCAATCCAAGAGTGAGCCGCGCCGGAGATGCCCAACTCGGACGACGCTGGGCCAATTGTGTGCCGCCCCATGGGTCTCCCGGTCGCGGCCGGCTACGACAGAGCCTGGATTCGAACCAGGATCTCTAGTGGCACAGCTAGCACTGCGATGCAGTGCCTTAGACCACTGCGCCACTCTACATGCCATGTTGCATTATTCAAGTGTGTTAACTTCTGTGCATCATGAGTGGAGAGCTAACATGTTGCAGCGAAGACTCCCAGTGCAGGCTAGCAATGAGTAAGTTGAGAAGGTACGGTGCACGCTATAATAAGGGGTCGGCTGTGCTGATAGACAGACCTGATCTGTGAGACACATTTGACAGAAGTACCGAAAGTAACACAAATTCTAGTATCGAAAAAGTACTGAAGTTTCGGTATACCGTGCAACTAATGTGTTAGTGAATATCAACAGGGGTTCCCAACCTTTTTTCCCCAGGGCCTCCTTTTTCACATTTGACCACACACCAGCTTGATTTTGTTTCATTTGAGGGACCTAGGAAAATGTTTTGAAGCTCATTACCTGCAATTCCACGTAGTTTTAACAATACTCATGACATCTTTTAGGTTGGCTATTTAATGATAATAATAATAAATAAGGAAAATAAAGTCTAGACCCGATTTCCCCAAATATTATTCCGCTATCAAATATGTTTTATTATTATAATTTATATTAACCCTCAATTTAATTATACATATTATCTTTTACAGAAAGTGATTTTATCAATTGATAGTGGCAGAGTCACTCATTGTATAAGATTATTTCCAAAAAATTCCAATTTCTTTGACTCCTCGACTTTAGAATGTCTTAGCTCAGCTTCTGAATGTCAGAGAGACAAGACAAAGATATTCCCATGTGTGCGTCTTCTTCTGGGATTATACCGCTTGTGTCTAGCCTAAAGCATTGCGCATTTATGCGTTGTTTTAGACCTGTATAAACAATCGTGAATTGTATAAAAAAATTATATATAAAAAAACATTGGTCCCGTATGGAGGGGGGGACATTGGGAACCCCTACTGTAGACTATATAGAGCCAGGCTAGCCCCTCTGTCTCCTGGCCCCCCGTCTCTCTGGCGTGGTGTGTACTCTCCATCCCGCCAGCCCACAGAGACCAGTGGAGAAGGGAGAGAGGAGAGGAAAAGGAAGGGATGCAGGAAGGGAGACGGGAAGGGAGGCGGGAAGAGGGGCGGGAAGAGAGGCGGGAAGAGGGGCGGGAAGAGGGAAGGGATGCGGGAAGGGAGGCGGGAAGGGTGGCGGGAAGGGAGGCGGGAAGGGTGGCGGGAAGGGAGGCGGGAAGAGGGGCGGGAAGAGGGGCGTGAAGAGGGGCGGGAAGAGGGGGCGGGAAGGGAGGCGGGAAGAGGGGCGGGAAGGGTGGAGAGGGGCGGGAAGGGTGGCGGGAAGAGGGGGCGGGATGCGGGAAGGGAGGCGGGAAGGGAGGCGGGAAGGGATGCGGAAAAGGAGGCAGGAAGGGATGCTAGTGATGGGGGGACGAGGGAGGTTAGACAGAGGGTATAGGGTTACGTAGACAGAGGGTATAGGGTTACTGTAGATCAACAAATTATGAAAGTGGAAAGTTAATCCCTTTTACAAAATGTGTTACGTTTTGTTGAATTTATTTAAATATTTCATACATCTTGTTCAAGTCTGTGCTCACTGCTCTTGCAATGCTGGACGTAATCAGTGTCAATACCATTCATTTTCTTTGGGCTTTGTCTGCAGAAAAGGACATGTGTACTTAGTCCAGATTCTTTTAGCTTTTAGATTGTGGGAGATGCTAGTTTGTCAAAGACGTCTGGGGCAGGCTTCCCGAGTGGCGCGAACGGGAGACCCATGGGGCGGCGTACAATTGGCCCAGCATCGTCCAGGGTAGGGGAGGGTTTGGCCGGCAGGGATGTTCTTGTCCCATCGCGCACTAGCGACTCCTGTGGCGGGCCGGGCGCAGTGCACGCTGACTCGGTCGCCAGGTGTACGGTGTTTCCTCCGGCACATTGGCTGTGTCAAGAAGCAGTGCGGCCTTCGCCTCTCCCGTGTCCGTACGGGAGTTGCAGCGATGGGACAAGACTGTAACTACCAATTGGATACCACGAAATTGGGGAGAAAAAGGGGGTAAAATACTCATACAAAAACAAAAAAGGTGTCAGGGGCAGATTGTTTAGGTTTGGAAGCAGTGAGGGTTGATAAAGAGTAAAGAGAGGAGGGGGAGGAGTTTGTTGGCGTGCCATTGAGTCATTAGGAGAAGGAAAGGAGGCATTGCCTAGCTGAATGAACGGCAGGCAGACAGAGAACATAGATTAGATTACAACTGGCCTTAAACTAAGAACTACAGCCATAAAACAGCTGCCTCTGACAACCCTAACAACCGCCTAGGTTATCTGGTGACCCACCACCCACACACACACACACGGCTGATATGAAGCATTGGCCATTTTCTCTGCTTTCTTTTGTGTCCTGTTGTCCTACTTACAGATGGAATGGCTGCAAGTGTGTGTATGTGTGTGTACATGCACACACGTTTGTGTTAGCCCTGTTGGAAGTCACTGATACTCTTTTGTTTGTTCCAGAAATAGCCCAGTGAACCATGATCAGGGATGCAATGATAATGATTATCAGTGTACTGTATGTAGTCTATAGTTAGCGACCATCCTAAGAATAGCAGAAACATGTGGCTGTGGAGACATCTAACACATATTCGCTCTCATTGGGACGCCTGACGTCAACCAGCTCATGTAGAGTCTGTCTGTCTGTTTGTCTGTCTGCCTGTGGCTCTTGAGGGTTTTTTCAGTCAGTGGAGATTAGTTGAGTTAATGTAATGATGTACTGACTGTGTGTGGATCTATCCCACTGTCTGTGTAGAGTAGACCTTGTGATGAGGAGGAGATGTGTGGGTGGTTTGTTGATGAGAACCATAAAGTCTGTGTCTCTCAGGACTTGGCAGAATGTAATGTAGGCTAATTGATGATGATTGACTTGTCACTTTGATGTGAAATGTATGTACAGTATAGAGCTTCTTATGCCAAGCTGTACATCACAGTAGCTCTCAGTTGTAGTACATATATAAAAGACTGTGGACATCATCATCCCAGTCTTTGGCAGGCCTTGGTGTTGCTCTGGGTAACCGTATGTTTTGCTCTCATGAGTTGGGTCTTGGTCTGACTCGCAAAGGCTCCAGACATCTAAGAACTAAATCTAAGGACTAAGAGCTAAGAACTAAATCTAAGGACTAAGAGCTAAGAACTAAATCTAAGGACTAAGAGCTAAGAACTAAATATAAGGACTAAGAACTAAATCTAAGGACTAAGAGCTAAGAACTAAATCTAAGGACTAAGAACTAAATCTAAGGAATAAGAACTAAATCTAAGGACTAAGAGCTAAGAACTAAATCTAAGGACTAAGAACTAAATCTGAGGAGCAGTGTTTCCTCAGGGGAAAATAATTGGCATTGTGGGGAAAAGCTTGCGGATGGGGGGTCCTGCCCCCTCCCCCCCAGATAATTTTTATGGATTGAAAAATAAAATTATGCTGACATCATCTAAAATATAATATCCACCTCCAGAAACTAGCAAAATAACATATTGGTAAAATTATTAAATCAAGATAATACACTTTTTAAAAACCAGGAGCATGTTGTGTTGCCAATTCCATTATGTGAGCGGTGAGGCAGACATAAGGCTACCAGTCACGCACGCATTGAGAGTGTGTGGAGCCGTGAACTGTCCCTTATTTGTGTGGTGCAAAAACATTATAATTTGTCCACCCGCAATACTTTATATTCCCTCTCTCCACTTGAGAGCCAAGTTTACTTTCATTGGATAGCCTAGCTCACGCTAAAATGGCTAACGTAGGCTAACTGGAGAAATAAAAAGAAAGGTAATGATCAGGGAACAGGCTACAACACCATCGTGGAAACAGGTGCTGCGCGAGTGAAATCCCCAGTTTGGAAGGACAAAAACGCGGTAGATGGTTACACAGCCTGCACAAAGTGCAAGCAGGTAGGCCTATTTGTTTTCGATAATTCAGTTAATTATTTCAGGCTTTCTTTCATTAGACCATACGCAGGCCATATAAAGTGTAAACCGATGCAGCTGGTAAAAATTTGAGTAGCCTACTAAATAAATGTAGCCTATTTTTGCAGCCTATATTCGATTCTGGGAATTCCTTCCCTATGGCACTCATAATTTAAATGCGCCATCGAGAGGAATATTTGTCTCTCATAGAACACACAACAACAAGCCGATTAGGTAAATAGATCAACTATTCTACTATGGGGTTGTCTGATTTTAATATTCATTACTTGTTTTGTTTGCAGGGGGAAAGTAAATGTGGACTGTTCCAGCATCTTCAAAAAAACACAATCCTTTTTTCAGTTACATTTTCATTGACATTAGATTAGTCCAGTTACAATCGCCATCGCCACGGCATTGTCCATTAGCTGTTATAAAGAGGTACTATTTTTTCATGTTCCATATTTTTGGGCCGTGGCTGCATTGATTTTGCCTTGGCGCAGCGCCCCCCTCAGTGGGAACTGGAGGAACGGACGGACAGCCACTTCTATAGACGGAGTCAGCCTCTCCGAGGGAAACCTACTGCTGCAGGTATACAGGGTATAGTGTGTGTGTGTGTAGGGTGTTTCTGGATCAAAAAGGGGTTTAGGTGGTGGGTGTGACAGGGGGCGTGGCAATGAGCGCAGTTGGCCAGTCTGCACAGCTAAATTGTAGAGAATTGTAGAGGCGCCCATCTTGGCTGCGTAGAGAAATCTTTGCATTTTAAAGCACATTTCCTACAATTCTACACATTTGCCATGCAGCTGAGAGAAAATGTCCCAGTTTTAAAGCAAATTTCCTGTAATTCTACATATTCTGCCATGGAGCTGAGAGAGGATTTTGCAGTTTTTAAAGGTAGTTTCCTGCAATTCTATGCATTTTGTCATGGCTAATGCTGTGTTCTTTTGCTCAAACATTATAACAAAATTAATACTGCTAAATTAATTGTTTTTGGAATTTTCAATTCTCCCTGACTGTCTAGCTTTTATTTTGGTGATTGTTTGTTCTCAAAGATGATATTATAAAAAAAAGATAGGTCCATGATCTTTTCTACTTACTTTATATCTGGTTTTAGTCGTGTAAGTTTACACTGAAAGCTTTTTACCAAACGTTTTACACTGTTTGGATTTAGGCGACCCGAAAAAATGCTTTGGCGGCCCGCCCAAGGATTACAATGGTCGTGTGTGTGCATGCTTGTGTGTGTGTGTGTGTGTGGTGTGTGTACGTGCGTAAGTGTGCATGAATGTGTGTGTGTGTGTGTGTGTGTGTGTGTGTGTGTGTGTGTGTGTGTGTTTCTCATACAGTGAGGGAAAAAAGTATTTGATCCCCTGCTGATTGTATACGTTTGCCCACTGACAAAGAAATGATCAGTCTATAATTTTAATGGTAGGTTTATTTGAACAGTGAGAGACAGAATAACAACAAAATAATCCAGGAAAACGCATGTCAAAAATGTTATAAATTGATTTGCATTTTAATGAGGGAAATAAGTATTTGACCCCCTCTCAATCAGAAAGATTTCTGGCTCCCAGGTGTCTTTTATACAGGTAACGAGCTGAGATTAGGAGTGGTGGCCAACAACAAGAAACGTCTGACCTCTGTGATTGCCAACAAGGGTTTTGCCACCAAGTACTAAGTCATGTTTTGCAGAGGGGTCAAATACTTATTTCCCTCATTAAAATGCAAATAAATTTATAACATTTTCATGATGTCCATCTGGTATGCTTCTATATGCCATATCTTTCTAACTGTGCTCTTTCACAAAAGCTCACACTATATAACCTATTTACGTATTATGGACACAGCATGTCCTACACTAGTTATCTTGTTGTTATTAGTTGTTGTTATTAGTCCCATCCTTCAGCTCCATTCAACACCTCCCATCTATCTCCTAACACCATCCATATTGTATTTCTATTTGCCATATATTTTTCAACTGTACTGTGATGTTTTACAAAAGTTCTGAACCTTTCTATTCTCATTGTTTCTACAGTTTGTGAATTGAAAATAAACATTTTTGCTAAAAGTATTATTATATTATTGATCGATTGACTATGACTTTTCAGATCACCCAGTAGTGCTATCTGCAGGGTCAGCTCCATGCAAATATTGCAATCCTTCAGCCATTCCTGGACCTGTGTCCAGAAACAAGCTACAAATGGACAGTACCAAAACAAATGATCTAATGATTCTGTCTCTTCACAGCCAAATCTGCAGAGCTGGGAAGATTGTATCCCCCATACAAATAACATTCTATTGGTAGCAAGAATTTTATATAATAATTTAAATTGAAAAATTCTAAGTTTTGAATCCGGCGTCGTTTTGCGTATCAGTTCATAAACACTATGCCATGGAATCGGTACGTCAAAAATCTCTTCCCAACTACTTTGCAATCTATATGGGACGGCTGTCAATCTTTTGGTCCTTAAATTTAACTGGTAAACTTTTTTATTTATCACAATTTTCTTTAACCAATTATGTTCTTTAATGCAAGGCCGACAGACAAGTTCCTTACTTTTCCTCCTTCCACTTTCCTCTTCCATTTTTGTGGTAAGGCTGCAATTATCTGGTTGTAATTTTAGAGCAGACAGTTCCATATGTTTTTGTTAGCTGCATGTGCGACATAACTCCACCATTCCTACCGATAATATAATTTACGAAGATTATACCTTTTTTAAACATTTTCTCAAAAAATAACGTTTTTTTTAATCAATTAGTATATTTGAGTTTAACCACTATTTGTTGCATTATTTGTTCTGTCATTTCTGGAGGATTAAATTGAAATTGCATCCAACTTTCTATGGCTTGTTTTAGAAATAGTGATATTTGGGAGATTATTTCCTTTTGAAATACCTGAAAGTGAGGGGTTTTAATCTGAATAAAGGGAAAAAGTTCCTTTGGGTGAGACAATCTTACTAGTTTGCTAGAGAACCAGTTCGGATTTAAGTATAATTTTTGTATTTAGTTCTGTAAAAAGTTCTATTTTGGTTTCATCTGACCATATGACATTCTCCCAATCCTCTTCTGGATCATCCAAATGCACTCTAGCAAACTTCAGACGGGCCTGGACATGTACTGGCTTAAGCAGGGGGACACGTCTGGCACTGCAGCATTTGAGTCCCTGGCGGCGTAGTGTGTTACTGATGGTAGGCTTTGTTACTTTGGTCCCAGCTCTCTGCAGGTCATTCACTAGGTCCCCCCGTGTGGTTCTGGGATTTTTGCTCACCGTTCTTGTGATCATTTTGACCCCACGGGGTGAGAGCTTGCGTGGAGCCCCAGATCGAGGGAGATTATCAGTGGTCTTGTATGTCTTCCATTTCCTAATAATTGCTCCCACAGTTGATTTCTTCAAACCAAGCTGCTTACCTATTGCAGATTCAGTCTTCCCAGCCTGGTGCAGGTCTACAATTTTGTTTCTGGTGTCCTTTGACAGCTCTTTGGTCTTGGCCATAGTGGAGTTTGGAGTGTGACTGTTTGAGGTTGTGGACAGGTGTCTTTTATACTGATAACATGTTCAAACAGGTGCCATTAATACAGGTAACAAGTGGAGGACAGAGGAGCCTCTTAAAGAAGAAGTTACAGGTCTGTGAGAGCCAGAAATCTTGCTTGTTTGTAGGTGACCAAATACTTATTTTCCACCATAATTTGCAAATAAATTCATAAAAATCCTACAATGTGATTTTCTGGATTTTTTTCCTCATTTTGTCTGTCATAGTTGACGTGTACCTATGATGAAAATTACAGGCCTCTCTCATCTTTTTAAGTGGGAGAACTTGCACAATTGGTGGCTGACTAAATACTTTTTTCCCCCACTGTATGTTATGTCGGAAAAAATCAGCTATAAATTCCTCTGTCCTAGTTAAAAACAAGTTGTCATCCAATAGGCTTTGATTACATTTCCAATATCCTCGCCCACGTGGAAATTCAGTAAGAGTAATGTATATGCCAATTATATGATGGTCCGACCGCATTCTGTCCCCTATCAACACTTTTTAAACTTTTGGTGCCAACGAGAATGACATAAGAAAGAAGTCAAGACGACTAGCTTAATTGGGTCTCCGCTATGTATATCTCACTAGATTTAAGCCTCCATATATCTACTAGTTCTAATGTATCCATGACATTCACGATTTCCTTAAGAGCATGAGGGTGATTGTTTGTAGTGTGATTTCCTTTACGGTCCATTGAGCTATTTAAAATGGTATTATAATCTCCCACCATAATAATAGAGTCTTGAATTGCTTGCAAGGTCGATAATTTATTATATATACAGTGAGGGAAAAAAGTATTAGATCCCCTGCTGATTTTGTACGTTTGCCCACTGACAAAGAAATTATCAGTCTATAATTTTAATGGTAGGTTTATTTGAACAGTGAGAGACAGAATAACAACAAAAAAATCCAGAAAAACGCATGTTAACATTTTTATAAATTGATTTGCATTTTAATTAGGGAAATAAGTATTTGACCCCTCTGCAAAATATGACTTAGTACTTGGTGGTAAAACCCTTGTTGGCAATCACAGAGGTCAGACGTTTCTTGTAGTTGGCCACCAGGTTTAAACACATCACAGGAGGGATTTTGTCCCACTCCTCTTTGCAGATCTTCTCCAAGTCATTAAGGTTTCGAGGCTGACGTTTGGCAACTCGAACCTTCAGCTCCCTCCACAGATTTTCTATGGGATTAAGGTCTGGAGACTGGCTAGGCCACTCCAGGACCTTAATGTGCTTCTTCTTGAGCCACTCCTTTATTGCCTTGGCCGTGTGTTTTGGGTCATTGTCATGCTGGAATACCCATCCACGACCCATTTTCAATGCCCTGGCTGAGGGAAGGAGGTTCTCACCCAAGATTTGACGGTACGTGGCCCCGTCCATCGTCCCTTTGATGAGGTGAAGTTGTCCTGTCCCCTTAGCAGAAAAACACCCCCAAAGCATAATGTTTCCACCTCCATGTTTGATGGTGGGGATGGTGTTCTTGGGGTCATAGGCAGCATTCCTCCTCCTCCAAACACGGCGAGTTGAGTTGATGCCAAATCCCTCGATTTTGGTCTCATCTGACCACAACACTTTCACCCAGTTCTCCTCTGAATCATTCAGATGTTCATTGGCAAACTTCAGACGGCCCTGTATATGTGCTTTCTTGAGAAGGGGGACCTTGCGGGCGCTGCAGGATTTCAGTCCTTCACGGCGTAGTGTGTTACCAATTGTTTTATTGGTGACTATGGTCACAGCTGCCTTGAGATCATTGACAAGATCCTCCCGTGTAGTTCTGGGCTGATTCTTCACCGTTCTCATGATCATTGCAACTCCACGAGGTGAGATCTTGCATGGAGCCCCAGGCCGAGGGAGATTGACAGGTCTTTTGTGTTTCTTCCATTTGCGAATAATCGCACCAACTGTTGTCACCTTCTCACCAAGCTGCTTGGCGATGGTCTTGTAGCCCATTCCAGCCTTGTGTAGGTCTACAATCTTGTCCCTGACATCCTTGGAGAGCTCTTTGGTCTTGGCCATGGTGGAGAGTTTGGAATCTGATTGATTGATTGTTTCTGTGGACAGGTGTCTTTTATACAGGTAACAAGCTGAGAATAGGAGCACTCCCTTTAAGAGTGTGCTCCTAATCTCAGCTCGTTGCCTGTATAAAAAGACACCTGGGAGCCAGAAATCTTTCTGATTGAGAGGAGGTCAAATACTTATTTCCCTCATTAAAATGCAAATCAATTTATAACATTTTTGACATGCGTTTTTCTGGATTTTTTTGTTGTTATTCTGTCTCTCACTGTTCAAATAAACCTACCATTAAAATTATAGACTGATAATTTCTTTGTCAGTGGCCAAACGTACAAAGTCAGCAGGGGATCAAATACTTTTTTCCCTCACTGTATTGTGTGGATCATCATTATTTGGTCCGTAAAGGTTAATGTGCCATATTTGTTTATGGTCCAATAACATATTTTAAATAATCCATCTACCTTGCGTATCTGTTTGGACAATTTGCACATTCGGATCGAAATTACTGTTAATTAATATCATCACCACTTTTGAGTATCTTAGCCCATTGGAGAAGTATATTTCGCCTCCCCATTCCTTTTTCCACGCAACTTCATCTAGAATTGTTGAATGGGTTTCCTGTAAACAATAGATATTATATTCCTTCTCTTTGAGCCATGTAAATATTGTTCTTATTTTGTTATTATCTGCTATGCCATTACAATTATAACTGGCTATACTTATTTCACCACATACCATAATGAGATACAAGTTTCAAATCTATTTGTCATTATATATGTTTGTAAATTTACCAATAGAAAATACTATAGTGATTGAGTGTCCATATAGCTATACCATGATATTTGCAATGTTACTAAATAACCCTCCAATTGTTTTCCACTAATTTCCCCGCTAAAACCCCTCCCCATCCCATGTTGGGCCGTCAGTGATCAGCATACCACGCTGTCCCCCCGGATCCCTATGCCCCCGAGGGGCCAGGACCCATCCATCGAAAACATCACATAGTGCCACCCACAAAACAGAAGCAGGTCAACCGCCAAAAGCATTTCCAATGCTCTCACCTCAATATATTTATATAGCTATTTAAAAAATATCTATTCAAATATCTTGCATATCTTATTTTCCATCATTATCAATTAATGTGCGTAAAAATGTTGGCAGTTCATGCGTAGGATTTTAACCTATAACCCGAATTGCCATTGTATTACATTACATTTTTAACAAGCAACTACCACTTCAGCAAACAACCACTGCGATTCAACCCACCCATAAAACAGATGGGAACTTCTCTTTGGTGTATGGGTCGCTCAGGTGGATCATGTCTTTGTCAGTGGGCAAACGTACAAAACGTACAGACCACTTCGGTTCCTATGCTTCCTGGCTGATGTTTTGGTCACTTTTGAATGCTGACGGTGCTTTCACTCTAGTGGTAGCATGAGACGGAGTCTACAACCCACACAAGTGGCTCAGGTAGTGCAGCTCATCCAGGATGGCACATCAATGCGAGCTGTGGCAAGAAGGTTTGCTGTGTCTGTCAGCGTAGTGTCCAGAGCATGGAGGCGCTACCAGGAGACAGGCCAGTACATCAGGAGACGTGGAGGAGGCCGTAGGAGGGCAACAACCCAGCAGCAAGACTGCTACCTCCACCTTTGTGCAAGGAGGAGCAGGAGGAGCACTGCCAGAGCCCTGCAAAATGACCTCCAGCAGGCCACAAATGTGCATGTGTCTGCTCAAACGGTCAGAAACAGACTCCATGAGGGTGGTATGAGGGCCCGACGTCCACAGGTGGGGGTTGTGCTTACAGCCCAACACCGTGCAGGACGTTTGGCATTTGCCAGAGAACACCAAGATTGGCAAATTCGCCACTGGCGCCCTGTGCTCTTCATAGATGAAAGCAGGTTCACACTGAGCACATGTGACAGAGTCTGGAGACGCCGTGGAGAACGTTCTGCTGCCTGCAACATCCTCCAGCATGACCGGTTTGGCGGTGGGTCAGTCATGGTGTGGGTTGGCATTTCTTTGGGGGGCCGCACAGCCCTCCATGTGCTCGCCAGAGGTAGCCTGACTGCCATTAGGTACCGAGATGAGATCCTCAGACCCCTTGTGAGACCGTATGCTGGTGCGGTTGGCCCTGGGTTCCTCCTAATGCAAGACAATGCTAGACCTCATGTGGCTGGAGTGTGTCAGCAGTTCCTGCAAGAGGAAGGCATTGATGCTATGGACTGGCCCGCCCGTTCCCCAGACCTGAATCCAATTGAGCACATCTGGGACATCATGTCTCGCTCCATCCACCAACGCCACGTTGCACCACAGACTGTCCAGGAGTTGGCGGATGCTTTAGTCCAGGTCTGGGAGGAGATCCCTCAGGAGACCATCCGCCACCTCATCAGGAGCATGCCCAGGCGTTGTAGGGAGGTTATACAGGCACGTGGAGGCCACACACACTACTGAGCCTCATTTTGACTTGTTTTAAGGACATTACATCAAAGTTGGATCAGCCTGTAGTGTGGTTTTCCACTTTAATTTTGAGGGTGACTCCAAATCCAGACCTCCATGGGTTGATAAATTTGATTTCCATTGATAATTTTTGTGTGATTTTGTTGTCAGCACATTCAACTATGTAAAGAAAAAAGTATTTAATAAGATTATTTCATTCATTCAGATCTAGGATGTGTTATTTTAGTGTTCCCTTTATTTTTTTGAGCAGTGTAATATACAGTTGAAGTCGGAAGTTTACATACACCTTAGCCAAATACATTTAAACTCAGGTTTTCACAATTCCTGACATTTAATCCTAGTAAAAATTCCCTGTCTTAGGTCAGTTAGGATCACCACTTTATTTTAAGAATGTGAAATGTCAGAATAATAGTAGAGAGAATTATTTATTTCAGCTTTTATTTATTTCATCACATTCCCAGTGGGTCAGAAGTTTACATACACTCAATTAGTATTTGGTAGCATTGCCTTTAAATTCTTTAACTTGGGTCAAACGTTTCGGGTAGCCTTCCACAAGCTTCCCACAATAAGTTGGGTGAATTTTGGCCCATTCCTCCTGACAGAGCTAGTGTAACTGAGTCAGGGTTGTAGGCCTCATTGCTCGCACACGCCTTTTCAGTTCTGCCCACAAATGTTCTATAGGATTGAGGTCAGGGCTTTGTGATGGCCACTCCAATACCTTGACTTTGTTGTCCTTAAGCCATTTTGCCACAACTTTTGAAGTATGCTTGGGGTCATTGTCCATTTGGAAGACCCATTTGCGACCAAGCTTTAACTTCCTGACTGATGTCTTGAGATGGTGCTTCAATATATACACATAATTTTCCTTCCTCATGATGCCATCTATTTTGTGAAGTGCACCAGCCCCTCCTGCAGCAAAGCACCCCCACAGCATGATGCTGCCACCCCGTGCTTCACGGTTGGGATGGTGTTCTTCGGCTTGCAAGCGTCCCCCTTTTTCCTCCAAACATAACGATGGTCATTATGGCCAAACAGTTCTATTTTTGTTTCATCAGACCAGAGGACATTTCTCCAAAAAGTATGATCTTTGTCCCCATGTGCAGTTGCACACCGTAGTCTGGCTTTTTAATGGCGGTTTTGGAGCAGTGGCTTCTTCCTTGCTGAGCAGCCTTTCAGGTTATGTCGATATAGGACTCGTTTTACTGTGGATATAGATACTTTTGAACCTGTTTCCTCCAGCATCTTCACAAGGTCATTTGCTGTTGTTCTGGGATTGATTTGCACTTTTCGCACCAAAGTACGTTAATCTCTAGGAGACAGAACGCGTCTCCTTCCTGAGCGGTATGACGGCTGCGTGGTCCCATGGTGTTTATACTTGCGTACTATTGTTTGTACAGATGAACGTGGTACCTTCAGGCGTTTGGAAATTGCTCCCAAGGATGAACCAGACTTGTGGAGGTCTTTTCTGAGGTCTTGGCTGATTTCTTTTGATTTTCCCATGATGTCAAGCAAAGAGGCACTGAGTTTGAAGGTAGGCCTTGAAATACATCCACAGGTACACCTCCAATTGACTCAAATGATGTCAATTAGCCTATCAGAAGCTTCTAAAGCCATGACATCATTTTCTGGAATTTTCCAAGCTGTTTAAAGGCACAGTCAACTTAGTGTATGTAAACTTCTGACCCACTGGAATTGTGATAGTGAATTAGAAGTGAAATAATCTGTCTGTAAACAATTGTTGGAAAAATTACTTGTGTCGTGCACAAAGTAGATGTCCTAACCGACTTGCCAAAACTATAGTTTGTTAACAAGAAATGCGTGGTGTGGTTGAAAAACAAGTTTTAATGACTCCAACCTAAGTGTATGTAAACTTCCGACTTCAACTGTATCAAATATAATCCATAGGTCCATATATTACATAAATACATTATCCATTTAATCCATAAATGACATGGACATTATCCATAATCCATTCTCCCAAAATCTATTCCAATTATTCATTGTATACAACACTCTCTCCCTCCTATAGGCGTTGAACTTCCAGGGACGTCCTCCTGAGTGGCACAGTGGTCTAAGGCACTGCATCGCAGTGCTAGCTGTGCCACTAGAGATCCTGGTTCGAATCCAGGCTCTGTCATAGCCGGCCGCGACCGGGAGACCCATGGGGCGGCGCACAATTGGCCCAGCGTCGTCCAGGGTATGGGAGGGAATGGCCGGCAGGGATGTAGCTCAGTTGGTAGAGCATGGCATTTGCAACGCTAGGGTTGTGGGTTCGATTCCAGTATAAAAAATAAAAATGTATGCACTCACTAACTGTAAGTCGCTCTGGATAAGAGCGTCTGCTAAATGACTAAAATGTAAATGTAAATGTAAGTATATTTGAGGTCAGGGAAGGCTGGGGGACGACGGGGCCACGGCCCCTGCTCAGCTGGCCCTGTTTGCCATCGCTACGCCCATGCAGACCCCAGCTGTCATGGAGCTCAGGACCAAGACACTCATCTTCCAGACCAAACACAGACTCGACTTCGCCCCCATGGGCATAGAAACTAGGTACCATTACGACAGGAATCACATCTCATAGCACCACTGGGAACACTGTACCCTCCCAGGGACTTATAAAGAGGGAACTTGAGAGGACAATGTTTGTTCCCTGAGATATATTTTTGCTATGTCAGTGTGTGTGTGTGTGCATTTCTGTCTGCCTAATGTGTGTCTGTCCACTCCCCTCCAGAGGTAAGGTGGTGCTGGGTTACTCTGAGACAGAGTTGGTCACTCCAGGCTCAGGTTACCAGTTCATCCATGCTGCTGACATGATGTACTGTGCAGACAACCACCTCAAAAGTGAGTTACACTATAGTTACTCATTACACATACACATACACACACACCTGAGTCTTATCTTATTAAAGCTTAAATCTGGTATTTCGCAAGCGAACGTTCACTATGATGCAGACTCTGACTCCCTTTTCCCTCTCTCTCTCTCTCTCCTCTCTCTCCTCCCTCTCTCTCTCCTCTCTCTCCTCCTCCCTCTCTCTCTCTCCTCTCTCTCCTCCTCCCTCTCTCTCTCTCTCTATCTCTCTCTCTCTCTCTCTCCCTCTCTCCTCCTCTCTATATCTCTGTAGTGATAAAGACAGGAGAGACTGGATTCACCATCTTCAGGCTGCTGACAAAGGCAGGTGTGTGGGTGTGGGTTCAAGCCAACGCCAGGGTCGTCTTCAAGGCAGGGAGACCCGACTTCATCATCGCTCGACAGAAAGCCCTAACGTGAGTCCACTGTTGATATTCATCTTTACTCTCCCCAAACAGTTATAGTTGTATCATTCCATGGTATTTATATACGCTTACATACAGTATGACCTTTGACCTTTGTCACCCATCTACAGAAACAAGGAGGGCGAGGAGCACCTGCGTCAGCGGAGAATGAAGCTTCCCTTCAGCTTTGCCACTGGGGAGGCTCTGCTGTTTGAGTCCTGTCCCTCTCTGGATACTGCCATTATACCTCCAGGACCACCCATCCCCCCAGGCCTCACTCCCCCAGGCTCCAGCCCTGAGGACAAGCCCCTGGACCCTGCCTCTCTCCTGGGGTCCCTACTCAGTCAGGACCGCTCTGTTTGTAATCAGCCCCAGGACGCTAACCCTAACCTGGACCTACAGGTCTTTTCCCCAGACCTAGACATAGCATTCCCCCAGGACCAGCACCCAGGTCTGGAGAGAGCCTTCCTGGACAGCCACGCTCTGCTGAGTGTCCCTGGGGAGCTCCAGAGGCCCAGCAAGGGAGACCCCACAGCCCAGGCCATGATGGACTCTCTGGGGGAGATCCTGGGGGAGATGGGGGCGGGGGGCTTGGAGGGGCTGGAGGTGGAGGAGACAGAGCTGAGGGAGTGGGAGAGCGCCGTCCTCAGGATCAACATGGAACAGCAGGATGTGACGGGAAGCTGGATGAAATCTTAGCCAATGATGTGTTCTCCTATGTGGAGGAGGCTCTGATGAGAGAGAGTGATGGTGGACGTGTGATGGGCAGCTTGGGACAGGCCACTGAGACAATCAACAGGCTTTCTGCTCACATCACTATCAATCAAAACACACTAGGCGATCACTCCCAGAGTTCCATATTGCCAGGCAACCAGGGGTTCAAACACTCACACACACACACCCTCAGGCAGCTGTATGTTTGACAAGAGGGCTCCAAATGTCTCCCATCCCTCCAGCCCCCTTACACCTGCCCCAAACGGATCACACGGCCCATACCTGCCCCCACTCACTCCAATGTACCCCAGACCCTCTCCCACTCTTTCCAATGACTGTAGGACCAGCTCCTCAACCCAGGCCCCCAAAGCCTTTATGACTTACCCTCAAGCATCCATAATCCCAATATCTACCAACTCTTACCCCCAAGTCTCCATTCTTAACCCAACCTACCCCCCAGCCTCCATCCCCACCCGCATCCCCGCCCTATCCAGAGGGGCTCAGACGGAGAAGGACTCGGCAGCTCTCCCTGCCTGGTCTGGGGCTCCGTACCTGGGCATGAAGCAGCTCCCAGGCCCCTTTCCCGGCCCCCAGCAGGTTCTGCAAAGCTCCAGGGGGAATGGCAGCTGTAGTAATCCCAGTGAAGGAAGCTTGATGCTGTGTCAGAGGGTGTTGGAAGAAAGCCTCCTTCTTGGATCTGTACAGTCATCTTTATTCTACTGGAATGGACAAACACAGGTGAGACAGTGCTGAAATTCATCTCACTACTGTTTTAGCAAGGTTCTGGGGGCCTCACATCCTCACAAGTTTAGATACTGGAATGTGACCTAAAATGACCCTCCAATGTGATGTGTCTTTAACTCATCTGTCCCTACCGGTCCTAATGGTGATGCAGATCCTTTTCTCTTCACTGGCAACATCTCCTAGATTCTCTAGGACTAAGAGGAACCTACAAGTAACCATCTCCACAATGGAACCACCAACAACTTCTGGCTGACGAAAAGTAAATGTGGACAGTTCTAACATCTTCAATATGTGCCTCTGTATTTGATAAGAAGGAAGCACTCAGTTGCGTCCCCAATGTGTCCGTCTTCACTTGTAGCCTACTTCGGAGCTGAGATGCCTGTGAGAAGGACCCGATCACTGTGACAGCATTGGCTACTAAGAATTGAGATATCTGAGAGAGCCATGTGAGTGAGAGGTGCTCTGGAGCACGGCGATTGGCAATTATAATTATTATATTCAGCCCAAGGGCAAAAGGCATGGATGTTTTTAGCGGGCATTACAGCCACATAAAAGGGGGTGCCACCGGGAAATTTGAGGCCTGGTGAGAATATTATCAAGTGCTTGTCAAATTGTGAATGAGAGACTGATAAAGTGTGTGCAGCCTGCGCAAGAAACAAAGCAGAGCTCATGCCGTTCATATGACTTTTTTCAAATCATCATTAGAGTCGCATCATGCAGCCTTAGAATGTATAAAAATCTAAACATATAGCCCAACATTTGTATCACAACTAAAGTTACATAAATAACTCTAAATTAAGCATATAGGACTACCTGTTTCTTTGTTAACCGCTCAACACAGAATAGCCACGTGCGCACTCCCTCTGAAATCGTTTGGAGAAAATATCCTTTCTATTTTATTCAGTTATGTTCAATTGTATTCTTCATACTTTAAAAGGATATAAAATAATGCCACGGAATTCTAAGCAAATCCTATCTGCTAAATGAGCTAGTGTAGCCCACAGCCATATGGCATAGCCAGATCAGGGCCTAACATAAGGACAACTCAGAGTATGCTATTCTGTTCTTCTGAAATAGACTACATTTTCTTAATGTTTCTTTAGACCTGTCTAAAATAAATAATGGATTTATTGTGAAAGTGTAAGCTATATTAAATGGATTTATTAGACTTTTTAAATTGTAGATGTTTCCAAAGGTCTGCATAAGTGGCTTGTAGGCTATGCGTGGAAGCCATGAGATGCCAGGGTTGTGGGTTCGATTCCAGTATAAAAATAAAAATGTATGCACTCACTAACTGTAAGTCGCTCTGGATAAGAGCGTCTGCTAAATGACTAAAATGTAAATGTAATGAGATGCTAAACATGTTTATGTTAATTAACGGTCAATTACAGTGAGACCGACAGTTATTTGCTTGATAATCACTGGCTGACAAAATGTCATGACCACCACAGCCCTAGTTCAGACTGTGTGTTAGTGGTACAGTGACTGCAGCTGAGGGACCATTCAGATGGACAGAAGATGTATCTACATACACAACATTTCAAAATCGATACAAAGGACTCCACTCTGCCCACCACATCACAATTTGAATTTATCAACACAACATCTGTTTGAACAGGATCTGTTTTTGTTTTCAAAGTAATTTTCTCTCCCACCCTAGCCTGGCCATTCTGTCAGCTCAACTTGGGTTTCTAGTGCACTTCTCATCATGTTTTCTTTTTGTCTGTTTCCATTCCAAGAAACAAGATGGCTGACAGACAGGAGGCAGGAGGTAATGTTTTTTGGAAGTTGCAAAGGCTTTAAAAAAAATTTCAACCCAAATGCAGATTTCTGAGTATGAGTGAGTGTCCATGTTGATACGATAAGCATCAAAAGAAGTGCATTGTGTTTATACTTCATCATGTTTGTTTTTAACTTGTTTGGTTTCATATTGTGTTGGTCTTCAATGACATCCTCTTGTGTTGATACTATTGTTTCTGCTCAGGCTTTAGCTGCCTAGCCTGTAGCCATAAGGAACACCAGCACTACCAGGAAACAGCCTGCCTGCTGCTTGTGTCTTAGCCATAGCTACTGTTTGTCCCAATATGTTAGAGATCACATATAGCACTTAATTTGTCAGCCGTTGACTTAATTACATGTGTAACCATTTAAAATGACCCATGCTTAACATATACATTGACTTATATGAAAAGTATGTATAACATTAAATGTATAACATACTGTATATGAATACCGTAGGTTATGAATGGTTGGACAGGTTTATAGCTATTCGCTAAGTAAACAATTTGTACATTTGGTGCTAGTTTTGAGGTTTTTATAAAAGTAGCGCTAAGCTGTTTTGAAGACACCAGCCCAGATCCACACTCTGTATGTTGATATAAACACTAATAATATCCAGTGGTCCTAAGAGTTAGAGGACTTTCTGCTGTGTCTGACACATCAACTATCTATCCCTTCCATCCCTGGATACTGGTATATCACAGTATCCTGCATTATTGTAAAAATAAAAACATATTTAATGACTCAAACGCACTAATTGATATGACATTTTTGATATATGTTTGATATGTTATATTGAAGCCCTGGTGAGCAGAGGAGGGGTGGAAAAGAACCTTGTAGCTCTTTTTGTCACATATTGTTTGTATTTTATTGTCCGTTTTGACAAACTAGTGACTAAATACTTTTAAATAATATCTGAAAAACGTTAGAATATGTGGCTTTGTGTGTCTCACTTATCCAGCCCTTATAAGAGGCTAATAGGATACTACAGTAACGACGTGTCAATATGACTGAGCTGTAATTTAGCACTGGCTTTGTGCATTGAAAAGATAGACTAGAAAGTGTTCCACGTTGATATCATTTCGCCCTCTGTCCTAGTGTTACCAAACAAATGGGAAATGCAGTAACCATTGTCTTCAGTGCTGAGAATGAGATTGAATCATGTCATGAATCATTTAGCTTGGATGTGATTAATTTAAATTATAGACTAGAAAGTGTTCCACGGTGCATCAAAGCTGGGACCGAGAGAATGAAAAACAGCTTCTATCTCAAGGTCATCAGACTGTTAAATAGCCATCACTAGCACATTAGAGGCTGCTGCTGCCTATTGAAATCACTGGAACACTAGTCACTTTAATAATGTTTACATATCTTGCACTACTCATCTCATACAATGAGGGAAAAAAGTATTTGATCCCCTGCTGATTTTGTACGTTTGCCCACTGACAAAGACATGATCAGTCTATAATTTTAATGGTAGGTTTATTTGAACAGTGAGAGACAGAATAACAACAACAAAATCCAGAAAAACGCATGTTAAAAATGTTATAAATTGATTTGCGTTTTAATTAGGGAAATAAGTATTTGACCCCTCTGCAAAACATGACTTAGTACTTGGTGGCAAAACCCTTGTTGGCAATCACAGAGGTCAGACATTTCTTGTAGTTGGCCACCAGGTTTGCACACATCTCAGGAAGGATTTTGTTCCACTCCTCTTTGCAGATCTTCTCCAAGTCATTAAGGTTTCGAGGCTGACGTTTGGCAACTCGAACCTTCAGCTCCCTCCACAGATTTTCTATGAGATTAAGGTCTGGAGACTGGCTAGGCCACTCCAGGACTTTAATGTGCTTCCTCTTGAGCCACTCCTTTGTTGCCTTGGCCGTGTGTTTTGGGTCATTGTCATGCTGGAATACCCATCCACGACCCATTTTCAATGCCCTGGCTGAGGGAAGGAGGTTCTCACCCAAGATTTGACGGTACATGGCCCTGTCCATCGTCCCTTTGATGCGGTGAAGTTGTCCTGTCCCCTTAGCAGAAAAACACCCCCAAAGCATAATGTTTCCACCTCCATGTTTGACGGTGAGGATGGTGTTCATGGGGTCATAGGCAGCATTCCTCCTCCTCCAAACACGGCGAGTTGAGCTGATGCCAAAGAGCTCGATTTTGGTCTCATCTGACCACAACACTTTCACCCAGTTCTCCTCTGAATCATTCAGATGTTCATTGGAAAACTTCAGATGGCCCTGTATATGTGCTTTCTTGAGCAGGGGGACCTTGCGGGCGCTGCAGGATTTTAGTCCTTCACGGCATAGTGTGTTACCAATTGTTTTCTTGGTGACTATAGTCCCAGCTGCCTTGAGATCATTGACAAGATCCTCACGTGTAGTTCTGGGCTGATTCCTCACCGTTCTCATGATCATTGCAACTCCACGAGGTGAGATCTTGCATGGAGCCCCATGCCGAGGGAGATTGACAGTTATTTTGTGTTTCTTCCATTTGTGAATAATCGAACCAACTGCTGTCACCTTCTCACCAAGCTGCTTGGCGATGGTCTTGTAGCCCATTCCAGCCTTGTGTAGGTCTACAATCTTGTCCCTGACATCCTTGGAGAGCTCTTTGGTCTTGGCCATGGTGGAGAGTTTGGAATCTGATTGATTGATTGCTTCTGTGGACAGGTGTCTTTTATACAGGTAACAAGCTGAGATTAGGAGCACTCCCTTTAAGAGTGTGCTCCTAATCTCAGCTTGTTACCTGTATAAAAGACACCTGGGAGCCAGAAATCTTTCTGATTGAGAGGGGGTCAAATACTTATTTCCCTCATTAAAATGCAAATCAATTTATAACATTTTTTACATGCGTTTTTCTGGATTTTGTTGTTGTTATTCTGTCACTCACTGTTCAAATAAACCTACCAATAAAATTATAGACTGATCATTTCTTTGTCAGTGGGCAAACGTACAAAATCAGCAGGGGATCAAATACTTTTTTCCCTCACTGTATGTATATACTGTATTCTATTCTATAATATTCTACTGTGTCTTAGTCCATGCCGCTCTCTCTTTGCTTGTCCATATACAGTGGGGAGAACAAGTATTTCATACACTGTCGATTTTGCAGGTTTTCCTACTTACAAAGCATGTAGAGGTCTGTAATGTTTTATCATAGGTACACTTCAACTGTGAGAGACGGAATCTAAAACAAAAATCCAGAAAATCACATTGTATGATTTTTAAGTAATTAATTTGCCTTTTAATGCATGACATAAGTATTTGATACATCAGAAAAGCAGAACTTAATATTTGGTACAGAAACCTTTGTTTGCAATTACAGAGATCATACAGTGGGGAAAAAAAGTATTTAGTCAGCCACCAATTGTGCAAGTTCTCCCACTTAAGAAGATGAGAGAGGCCTGTAATTTTCATCATAGGTACACGTCAACTATGACAGACAAATGAGAAAAAGAAATCCAGAAAATCACATTGTAGGATTTTTTATGAATTTATTTGCAAATGATGGTGGAAAATAAGTATTTGGTCAATAACAAAAGTTTCTCAATACTTTGTTATATACCCTTTGTTGGCAATGACACAGGTCAAACGTTTTCTGTAAGTCTTCACAAGGTTTTCACACACTGTTGCTGGTATTTTGGCCCATTCCTCCATGCAGATCTCCTCTAGAGCAGTGATGTTTTGGGGCTGTCGCTGAGCAACACAGACTTTCAACTCCCTCCAAAGATTTTCTATGGGGTTGAGATCTGGAGACTGGCTAGGCCACTCCAGGACCTTGAATTGCTTCTTACGAAGCCACTCCTTCGTTGCCCGGGCGGTGTGTTTGGGATCATTGTCATGCTGAAAGACCCAGCCACGTTTCATCTTCAATGCCCTTGCTGATGGAAGGAGGTTTTCACTCAAAATCTCACGATACATGGCCCCATTCATTCTTTCCTTTACACGGATCAGTCGTCCTGGTCCCTTTGCAGAAAAACAGCCCCAAAGCATGATGTTTCCACCCCATGCTTCACAGTAGGTATGGTGTTCTTTGGATGCAACTCAGCATTCTTTGTCCTCCAAACACGACGAGTTGAGTTTTTACCAAAAAAGTTCTATTTTGGTTTCATCTGACCATATGACATTCTCCCAATCCTCTTCTGGATCATCCAAATGCACTCTAGCAAACTTCAGACGGGCCTGGACATGTACTGGCTTAAGCAGGGGGACACGTCTGGCACTGCAGGATTTGAGTCCCTGGCGGCGTAGTGTGTTACTGATGGTAGGCTTTGTTACTTTGGTCCAGCTCTCTGCAGGTCATTCACTAGGTCCCCCCGTGTGGTTCTGGGATTTTTGCTCACCGTTCTTGTGATCATTTTGACCCCACGGGGTGAGATCTTGCGTGGAGCCCCAGATCGAGGGAGATTATCAGTGGTCTTGTATGTCTTCCATTTCCTAATAATTGCTCCCACAGTTGATTTCTTCAAACCAAGCTGCTTACCTATTGCAGATTCAGTCTTCCCCAGCCTGGTGCAGGTCTACAATTTTGTTTCTGGTGTCCTTTGACAGCTCTTTGGTCTTGGCCATAGTGGAGTTTGGAGTGTGACTGTTTGAGGTTGTGGACAGGTGTCTTTTATACTGATAACATGTTCAAACAGGTGCCATTAATACAGGTAACAAGTGGAGGACAGAGGAGCCTCTTAAAGAAGAAGTTACAGGTCTGTGAGAGCCAGAAATCTTGCTTGTTTGTAGGTGACCAAATACTTATTTTCCACCATAATTTGCAAATAAATTCATAAAAAATCCTACAATGTGATTTTCTGGATTTTTTTTCCTCATTTTGTCTGTCATAGTTGACGTGTACCTATGATGAAAATTACAGGCCTCTCTCATCTTTTTAAGTGGGAGAACTTGCACAATTGGTGGCTGACTAAATACTTTTTTCCCCCACTGTACGTTTCCTGTAGGTCTTGAGCAGGTTTGCACACACTGCAGCAGGGATTTTGGCCCACTCCTCCATACAGACCTTCTCCAGATCCTTCAGGTTATCGGGATGTCGCTGGGCAATACGGACTTTCAGCTCCCTCCAAAGATTTTCTATTGGGTTCAGGTCTGGAGACTGGCTAGGCCACTCCAGGACCTTGAGATGCTTCTTACGGAGCCACTCCTTAGTTGCCCTGGCTGTGTGTTTCGGGTCGTTGTCATGCTGGAAGACCCAGCCACGACCCATCTTCAATGATCTTACTGAGGGAAGGAGGTTGTTGGCCAAGATCTCGCGATACATGGCCCCATCCATCCTCCCCTCAATACGGTGCAGTCGTCCTGTCCCCTTTGCAGAAAAGCATCCCCAAAGAATGATGTTTCCACTTCCATGCTACACGGTTGGGATGGTGTTCTTGGGGTTGTACTCATCCTTCTTCTTCCTCCAAACACGGCGAGTGGAGTTTAGAAAAAAAAGCTATATTTTTGTCTCATCAGACCACATGACCTTCTCCCATTCCTCATCTGGATCATCCAGATGGTCATTAGCAAACTTCAGACGGGCCTGGACATGCGCTGGCTTGAGCAGGGGGACCTTGCGTGCGCTGCAGGATTTTAATCCATGACGGCGTAGTGTGTTACTAATGGTTTTCTTTGAGACTGTGGTCCCAGCTCTCTTCAGGTCATTGACCAGGTCCTGCTGTTTAGTTCTGGGCTGATCCCTCACCTTCCTCATGATCATTGATGCCCCACGAGGTGAGATCTTGCATGGAGCCCCAGACCGAGGGTGATTGACCGTCATCTTGAACTTTTTCCATTTTCTAATAATTGCGCCAACAGTTGTTGCCTTCTCACCAAGCAGCTTGCCTATTGTCCTGTAGCCCGTCCCAGCCTTGTGCAGGTCTACAATTTTTTCCCTGATGTCCTTACACAGCTCTCTGGTCTTGGCCATTGTGGAGAGGTTGGAGTCTGTTTGATTGAGTGTGTGGACAGGTGTCTTTTATACAGGTAACGAGTTCAAACAGGTGCAGTTAATACAGGTAATGAGTGGAGAACAGGAGGGCTTCTTAAAGAAAAACTAACAGGTCTGTGAGAGCCGGAATTCTTGCTGGTTGGTAGGTGATCAAATACTTATGTCATGCAATAAAATGCAAATTAATTACTTAAAAATCAAATCAAGTCTCTCACAGTTGAAGTGTACCTATGATAAAAATTACAGACGTCTACATGCTTTGTAAGTAGGAAACCTGCAAAATCGGCAGTGTATCAAATACTTGTTCTCCCCACTGTATGTATATATTCTTAAATTCCATTCCTTACTAGATTTTTGTGTATTGGGTATATGTTGTGAAATTGTTAGATATTACTTGTTGGATATTAATGCACTGTCGGAGCTAGAAGCACAAGCATTTTGCTACACCCACAATAACATCTGCTAAAGGCGTGTATGTGACAAATAAAATGTGATTTGATTTCATTTCGCCCTCTGTCCTAGTGTTACTAAACAAATGGGAAATGCAGTAACCGTTGTCTTCAGTGCTGAGAATGAGATTGAATCATGTCATGAATCATTTAGCTCGGATGTGATTAATTTAAATTATTTGTCATTAATTTTCATTTATTCACTGTTGTTGTTTTTGTTTGTTATGGTAAAACGGGGTATATACCAAATGCTTAAAGATAGTAGTGATCACCATTGCCATATTATTATTATTATTATTATTATTATTTTTATTATTATTATACTTTAAAACTGACCAACTTTAACACTGATCAACTTTCAGTGACTTTAACACTGACCAACTTTAACATTGACTAACTTTCAACTACTTTAACACTGATCAACTTTAACACTGACCAACTTTCAATTAACACTGACCAACTTTCAGCGACTTTAACACTGACCAACTTTAACACTGACTAACTTTAACACTGACCAACTTTCAGCGACTTTAACACTGACCATATACCAAATGCTTAAAGATAGTAGCGATCACCATTGCCATATTATTATTCTGCCACTTGATGATTATCCAAGCTTCTGTGTTAAACAATAAAACTTTATTGTCTGCCTTATGTACCAAATGTTACCTTTGATGACAAGTATAATTAATTTGGAGATAAAATATATATACTCTACTATTTTGGCTTTTGACTTAAGTATTTTATCTACAACAGACAGGTAACATTGAACAACACTGACCAACTTTCAACTACTTTAGCACTGACCACTTTAACACTGACCAGCTTTCAACTTCTTTAATGCTGACCAACTTTCAGCGACTTTAACACCCAGCGACCTTAACACTGACCACTTTAACACTGAACAACTTTCAG
Organism: Coregonus clupeaformis; assembly: GCF_020615455.1. Taxonomy (NCBI): domain Eukaryota; kingdom Metazoa; phylum Chordata; class Actinopteri; order Salmoniformes; family Salmonidae; genus Coregonus; species Coregonus clupeaformis. Next base: position 26,024,776 of record NC_059200.1, read on the forward strand.
CGACCTTAACACTGACCAACTTTCAGTGACTTTAAAACCCACCAACTTTAACACTGACCAACTTTAACACTGACCAACTTTCAAAGACTTTAACACTGACCAACTTTCAGCCACTTTAACACTGACCAACTTTCAGCGACTTTAAAACCCACCAACTTTAACACTGACCAACTTTCAACGACTTTAACACTGACCAATTTTAACACTGATTTTTCACATGGTTGGTGTCGCGAGAATTTTCAGTGGGTCAAAAAAGTTTGGGAACCCCTGCCCTAACCCTTTTAACCTAACTCCTAACCCAAACCTTAACCCCTGACCCCTAGCTAACGTTAGCCACCTAGCTAATGTTAGTGTTGGCCACCTAGCTAACGATAGCCACAACAAGTTGTAATTCGTAACATATCACACGTTTATCAAATTCGTAACATATCGTACGAATTGCAATTCGTAACATTATGTAACGACCCAGTATTGTGTTCTGTGTTCGTGGGTGTGTTATTGTTCTCATGGGTGCTAGCAGGGGTTAAATATGCCAGGACAGACGCAAAGGTTGGGGGGGTATGATGGGTAATCCCGCAGGGTTTTGAAATGCATAAATAGGGGTTACTGTCTCATCTCTCTCTCTTCTGTTCGGAACCCTTAACTTGACATGTTATATTTGTGTACGTTCGGAATTTAGCGGCGTGGGCTGTGGCCTGAACAATAGCCTAATTTAGGAATAAACCTGTGTTCTGCCCTGTACACCTGGTGCCCGTCTTTTCTTTCCTTTATGACCCAGCTGGGTCATTACATTGGTGTCAGAAGTGCTTTCGAACTACGGGATAGATCGAGATTAGGCGAGTTAGCTGTTTCAGTATAGGCCGTGGTTGGCTTTAGCGTGACTCGCATCTACGGTCATGATGCTCGGGGCGAGGCGGAAAATTAAGGAAGAGTCGGACAAAGTGTCCGTTGTGGGCTCGGGGGTACCCGGTCAGGAGGGTCAGGCGGCGACTGCTGTAGAAGAGCTGGAGAGCCACATGGCGGAAGTTAAATTGTCAGTCAGCAAGATGGCAGAACTAGCGGGTTTTCCTTCACACCGCTCGACCAGAACAGACGTCACGGCGACGGGGATGTCGACGTCACCGGGTGCGGAAATGGCTGGGCCTGCTTATGTAAACAGAGATGGCAGCGCCCTATTGCCATTAGCCACGGTAGCGGCTAAACGTCCTAAGTTCAATGGACAAGGTAAATGGGATGTTTTTTTCACTCAATTCGAGTTGTTGGCTACAGCCGGGAGGTGGTCTGACGAGACGAAAGCGTTACAGCTTGCCCTGAGCCTGGCAGAGGAGGCGTCGGAATGCCTGCTAACGCTAGCCCCGGACGAGAGGGGCGACTACGGTGCGCTAGTGGTGGCATTGGGGGGCCGTTTCGGCAGCGACGCGCAGCCCAACATGCTGCGGATTGAACTGAGTAACAAAAAGAGACTTCAGGGGGAATCATTAAAGGCGTTGGCAAGTGGTATTCTGAGCCTGACCAGGCGGGCTTATGCAACTATGCCATTTGGGGTGCAAGACGAGCTGGCACGGGACAGTTTTATTAGAGCGCTCTCTTCCACCGAACTGGGTAAGCATGTTCAGATGGCGGACCCACCATCTCTGCGGGCTGCAGTGGAGATAGCCAGGAAGAGGGAGCTGATCTGGGGTGAGGGAGTGAGAGTGGAGGTTGCCAGACAACCAGAGGTGAGAGCAGCGGCGGCCGGGGTGCCGGGGGTCACCAAACCAAAGTGGGTCGACGAGTTGGGCGGGTTAGTCAAGACCGCTTGTCATTAAGAGGGGCTCCAGGCAACATCGCAGTGTCAGCTCAACTCCCATTGTCTGCTGGGGTTGTGGCCAGCCTGGCCACATTCAGCGGGAGTGTGGCAGATTCTCCCGTCACCAGGGAAACGACAGCGGGTTCTCACGCAGGGGGCAGAGCGGGCCCACCCCCTGCCCCCGAACCCACAGTAAGCAGAAGAGGTACCCAGCAGCGCAGGCAAGAGGGTGGGGACCTGCTCCCCCAGGGTGTAGCTGCCGCCGTGTTTCCTAGTCCGGTAGTTGTGGTGGGACGTACCACCGTTGGGGACTTCTGCAATGTCATCGTCAAGGTAGAGGGGGTGGAATGTTTGACCCTGGTCGACACGGGCTCTACAGTAACCCTGGTGAGACCAGACATACTACCTGTTGGGGTGCGGGTGGAGCCGACCCTTGTCCAGCTGCGGACTGTCACGGGGGAGCTAGCCCCCATGTTAGGGAAGTGTCAGCTGTCTGTGACTGTGGGGGGGAGAACTGTGGGGTGTCCGGTGTGGGTAGCAGCGGTGCAGGACCCCTGTATACTGGGAATGGACTTTTTGAAAAACTGTGGGGCTCAGTTGGACTTAGCTTCGGGCACTTTGAGGCTGTCGGGGGGGCCCACAGTGGGAATGTCGCCTTCGGGAGGGCCAGCAGGGGGCAGGGCTGTCCCTCCGTCTTCCTCCAAGCTTGCCAAAACTCCACTGGTCGTCCCGGCTGCTCCCTTGGTCGTTGTGCCATCCCAGCAGCTGTCTCCGGTGGCGACGACCTTCACTCCCCATAATGGTGCAAGCACAGGCAGCCCAGTAGCCCAAAACACACTGGCTCCTTCACCCCATCTGCCCGACGGGGGGAAGGAGGAAGCTATCGACGCCGTTGAGGCTGTGTGGCTGAAAAACTGTCAAGGTCTGGATGAGAGACAACAGAGACAGTTAAAGCAGCTGCTGTTGGACTTTAAAGATAGCTTCGCTTGGGGGGAAGATGAGGTAGGGCAAACGCACCTAGTTCAGCACGACATCGACACTGGGGACGCCCGACCCATTCAAATTTGGCCCCGTCGTATTCCCCTTGCCAAGAGGGAAGCAGCAGACACAGCTATTGTTGACATGTTGCGGGCTGATTTCATTGAGCCATCAGATAGCCCATGGTCTGCGCCGGTCGTCATGGTGTCTAAGAAAGGAGGTAAACTTAGGTTTTGTGTTGACTACAGGGGCCTAAATTCTGTCACCACTAAAGACTCTTACCCCCTACCGAGGATCGATGAGTCGCTAGACCACGTGAGAGGGTCCTCGTGGTTCTCCTCCCTTGATCTGCGCAGTGGCTACTGGCAGGTGCCCCTCTCGCCTGGGGCACGTGAAAAAACTGCTTTCTCCACGGATAGGGGCCATTGGCAGTTCAAGGTGCTGTGCTTCAGGCTCTGTAATGCTCCTGCCACCTTTGAGAGGCTCATGGATAGAGTGCTGGCGGGGGTTCCGAGAGACAAGTGTGTTGTGTACCTAGATGACATATTGGTGCACGGCACATCGTTTGAGGGGGCACTGGGGGCACTTAGGCGAGTGTTGGAGAGGATCTCGGGGGCAGGGCTAAAATTACATCCGGAAAAGTGCCATTTCATGCAAAGGGAGGTGGCGTTCCTGGGGGAAAAAAAGAGGTTAAGAGCTTCCTGGGGCTGGCATCCTACTATCGTAGGTTTGTGAAGGGGTTTGCAGGGGTAGCGGCTCCATTGAACCACCTTCTCAAGGAGGACACTGTTTTTCAGTGGACCGAAGAGCAGCAGCGGGCGTTTGAGGCCCTCAAACGTGCCCTGGTGGAGGCCCCTGTCCTGGCCTCACCAGACCGAACCGTCCGTTCATACTGGACACCGACGCAAGCAATGAGGGCTTGGGGGCTGTGCTGGCTCAGCGTGGTCCTGACGGGGAGCACGTAGTAGCTTATTACAGCCGAACTTTTGATAAGGCTGAAAAACGTTACTGCGTGACAAGGAGAGAGCTTTTGGCTGTCGTGGCAGCAGTACGCCATTTCAAGTACTACCTGGGGGGTCTGCCGTTTGTGGTCCGGACGGATCACTCCGCCCTGCAGTGGCTTCTCTCCTTCAAGGAGCCAGAGGGTCAGATCACCCGCTGGCTGGAGGAGCTGCAACCCTACGACTTCCAGGTGGAGCACAGGGCCGGCCTTCGCCACAGCAATGCAGACGCCTTGTCCCGCCGCCCGTGTGCTGAGGACGGCTGTGGGTACTGCGCCAAACGGATGGAGCGAGAGAGAGAACTGTGCATGGAGGAGGGAGTCACCGCCACGGTGAGTCAGCTGAGTGTGACAGAGTGCCGGGAGCTTGAGGCTGTGGACGTCGGGGAGTGGAGGCGTCGCCAGGAGGAGGACGCAGAGCTGTGTCCTGTGCTGCGGTGGGTGGAAGAGAGAAGACGACCGCCGTGGGGGGAAGTAACCCCTCTATCACCAGTCACCAAAGGACTGTGGGCTAAATTCACAGTCCTTAGAGTGGCTGAGGGAGTGCTCCAGAGGGGGTGGAAAAAGCCAGCTACTGGAGAAATTACGTGGCAGGTAGTGGTGCCCAAAAGGCTGCAAGGGAGCGTGTTACAGCAGCTTCACGGGGGAGTAGGCGCAGGGCATTTTGGGGTCTCCAAAACGTTAAAGCGCGTGCGTAAAGGCTTCTATTGGGCCAGGCACAGGAGGGATGTGGAGGACTTTTGTAGGCAGTGCGACGAGTGTGCTGCTAAAAAAGGACCTCTAGGTCAGTCACACGCCCTGCTACAACAATTCCCAGTAGGGGAGCCCATGGAGAGACTGGGGGTTGACATAGTGGGGCCGTTTCCAACCACAGACAGCGGTAACAGGATTCTAACTGCTATGGACTACTTCACCAAGTGGCCAGAGGCTTATGCTCTCCCAGACCAGGAGGCAGAGACAGTAGCTGATGCGTTGGTAGGGGGAATAATCAGTCGGTTTGGGGTGCCACAGTCTATACACAGCGACCAGGGGAGAACCTTTGAGTCACGGGTGTTCTCAGAGTTGTGTAGACGGTTAGGCG